>NC_081180.1:183426600-183712015 GCF_029867415.1 Vicia villosa
TTAATTATTTGTTACTTGCTGAATTTTTAGTGATGCTTTATTGTTGAATTGTAGCTTAAAGCTATTTTGCGAAGATGTTATGATTAAATTGAAAATTGTGAAGTTTTGTAAATTCCGCTGCGAGATAAAATAATTATTTTGATAAAGTAATTTTTTAGGATTAATTTTAAATTCCTGTGCTATGTATCTATATGAAGGCAAGTAAGTCAAGAATGTTTTTGAAATAACGAATATGTGATACCTCAAATGAAATTGTTTGAAATTTATACTCTGATTTTATTATATTTTTCAGGTAGAAATTGGGGTGTTACATTAGTGGTATCAGAGCAGGTCGATCCGTTCGGCCAAGTTGTCTAATGTTGTTTATTCCTCTGTACGCGACAAGTGTGTGAAATACTGTCGGTACTTGTTGCTTTCTGGTTGTTGCAGGAATTAGTTTGAGCGAAGTGGGGGAGAAGCTTTGCTTCTCGGATGTGGTTCAGTTGCAAGTTTGCAAAGAGGATTGGTGTTTCGAAAAGTGAATTTCGACGAAATAATGTGTCTCTCGAGTTACAAAAAGTTTGGGAGTGAGGAGATATGTTAAGAGTTGTTTGAAATATGTTTAAGTTGAAGAAAAACAGGTTTTGGAGTGAAATTTCCGTAAGCAAAACGCAGGAAATTGCTGAATTTTTTGTGAAACTTCAAAAAATCATAACTGGAGTTCTGGGTATCCGATTCGAGTCCCGTTTGAAGCGTTGGAAAGTTAACGAGATGAAATTTATTTAAAAAATGGTTCCAGCAGCTTTAATAGAATTATTTTTAACAAGATGATGTTGGAAAGAGATGAAATTTGCGGTTACGCTTGTCCTTGGACCAGACTTGTGCGTTGGTGTCGCGCTGAACGTTAGTGTCAGAGTTGAGTGAATTGAAGGAGTAATTAAAGGGTTTGTTTAGAAGAAATTTTAAGAATTAAGTGTCTCATTTGAGAAGTTTTGGAGATACCGTAAAGAGTGTCGCGGCATGGCGTCGATGTTCGCATTTTCAAATGGCGTTGGAATAGTTAACAAGTTAGTAACGGTTATGTTGAAGAAGTACCGGAATGGTCGACATATGTGTAGTCGATTTGAGATGTTTTAATTGGTTGTTATGTTGGATGGTTGGACGTGGAAGTGAAGTTGATGATGGTTGTATCGGATAATTTTTCGAGGACGAAAATATTCTAAGTGGGGGAGAGTTGTAACATCCGATATTTAATTAATTATTTAATAAAATACTTCCAAATTATTTCAAATTTAATTGTTGAATTTGTGGAGTGTTGATAATTGTTGACATGGGTTTTATGATTAATTTGTCGATTAATTAATTGATTAAGTTGTAGAAATAGTATTGAAGAAATACTAGATTTGTTATATGGACTTAATTAAGTGATGATGGTCGTTAAAGGTGGAGTGTGAATGTTAGGCCCAATAGGTTTAATGAAATTAAGTTAAGATAAGGATTAGGTTAATTATAAGAGAAAAAGTCTTGGGAAATTGGTCATGGGAAGTTGTAGAGAAGAGAGAAAAGAGGAGAGAAACTCATTCCCGTTTTTCTTGCATAAGTCTCACTAAATCAAAGATCCCCGATTCGTTCACCGTTGGATCGTCGCCAAATTTTGTGGGTAGGTTCGCAACACCTATATCTAACTTTTGACCGTTCGGATCTCCAAAATAAGGTCTGATTTGGGAGATATCATCATCGCACTGTAGCTGCATATTTGGAAAACAATTCAGCTTTTGATTCTGATTAAAAGAGGCAAGGATTAGAAGCTAAGGCTAGAAGGCTTCGATCGGTAGAATTATAGAGTAATCTCCAATCCAAGGTAAGGGTGGGGTTCTTGCTCTATAAACGGGGATATGATGGACCGTATGTGGGGTTGGGTTATAATTTTATCGTCGTGTTTGGTATTATTTGGTGTTCGCTATTTTGTGATTTTCTGGAAAATTATATATGCTGTTATTGAGTGTGGAATATTGATTAATGGTGTTGATTTGTGATGTGGTGATATTAAGTTGTAGGCCTATGGCCAGTGACGATGCAATGATATGATTTGGCGATAACTGCGAAATGCAGGAAATAAAGCGACGTTGAGTTACCCTAATGATCGGTAACATTTGTTATATAGGCGTATGCCTCGCGACGTTATTTTGTGATGTTTGTGATTTGTTGCATTTCATCAGTGTCTCATAATTTGCATGTTTTAGCGACGGCCTGGATTGGCAAACAGCGACGAAGGCTTATGCCTGTTTTGATGCCTCTATTATCTGGCAATCGGCGATGGGGGCTGAAGCCCTGGGTACCACATGCATGTGCATTTGTTAGAGTCGCATTTCATTTGTATGATTATGAGTTTATGTGTTGTGATGTGTGAACTTATGTGAATTATTGTGAAATTTGAATATGAATTTATGTGAGATATGGTGACGTGTGTTGTTTTGATTTAAATAGTGAAGTAAACTATACGGTAATGATTATACCGCAAAGTGATGATTATTATGAATTAAACCGTATATATACTGTTTATCATCACCCTGTTTATATTGTTTGATATCTCACCCCTTTTATTTGTTTTGCCGTTACATTTAAACTGGTAACGTGCAGGTGATAGCCTTGAGGAAGATTTAGATGAAGTGAGTCCAGTCGATGGTCGCTCTGATACGTAGCACTCGGGGGGATAAATGCGTGTTTTAATTATTTGTTACTTGCTGAATTTTTAGTGATGCTTTATTGTTGAATTGTAGCTTAAAGCTATTTTGCGAAGATGTTATGATTAAATTGAAAATTGTGAAGTTTTGTAAATTCCGCTGCGAGATAAAATAATTATTTTGATAAAGTAATTTTTTAGGATTAATTTTAAATTCCTGTGCTATGTATCTATATGAAGGCAAGTAAGTCAAGAATGTTTTTGAAATAACGAATATGTGATACCTCAAATGAAATTGTTTGAAATTTATACTCTGATTTTATTATATTTTTCAGGTAGAAATTGGGGTGTTACATTAGTGGTATCAGAGCAGGTCGATCCGTTCGGCCAAGTTGTCTAATGTTGTTTATTCCTCTGTACGCGACAAGTGTGTGAAATACTGTCGGTACTTGTTGCTTTCTGGTTGTTGCAGGAATTAGTTTGAGCGAAGTGGGGGAGAAGCTTTGCTTCTCGGATGTGGTTCAGTTGCAAGTTTGCAAAGAGGATTGGTGTTTCGAAAAGTGAATTTCGACGAAATAATGTGTCTCTCGAGTTACAAAAAGTTTGGGAGTGAGGAGATATGTTAAGAGTTGTTTGAAATATGTTTAAGTTGAAGAAAAACAGGTTTTGGAGTGAAATTTCCGTAAGCAAAACGCAGGAAATTGCTGAATTTTTTGTGAAACTTCAAAAATTCATAACTGGAGTTCTGGGTATCCGATTCGAGTCCCGTTTGAAGCGTTGGAAAGTTAACGAGATGAAATTTATTTAAAAAATGGTTCCAGCAGCTTTAATAGAATTATTTTTAACAAGATGATGTTGGAAAGAGATGAAATTTGCGGTTACGCTTGTCCTTGGACCAGACTTGTGCGTTGGTGTCGCGCTGAACGTTAGTGTCAGAGTTGAGTGAATTGAAGGAGTAATTAAAGGGTTTGTTTAGAAGAAATTTTAAGAATTAAGTGTCTCATTTGAGAAGTTTTGGAGATACCGTAAAGAGTGTCGCGGCATGGCGTCGATGTTCGCATTTTCAAATGGCGTTGGAATAGTTAACAAGTTAGTAACGGTTATGTTGAAGAAGTACCGGAATGGTCGACATATGTGTAGTCGATTTGAGATGTTTTAATTGGTTGTTATGTTGGATGGTTGGACGTGGAAGTGAAGTTGATGATGGTTGTATCGGATAATTTTTCGAGGACGAAAATATTCTAAGTGGGTGAGAGTTGTAACATCCGATATTTAATTAATTATTTAATAAAATACTTCCAAATTATTTCAAATTTAATTGTTGAATTTGTGGAGTGTTGATAATTGTTGACATGGGTTTTATGATTAATTTGTCGATTAATTAATTGATTAAGTTGTAGAAATAGTATTGAAGAAATACTAGATTTGTTATATGGACTTAATTAAGTGATGATGGTCGTTAAAGGTGGAGTGTGAATGTTAGGCCCAATAGGTTTAATGAAATTAAGTTAAGATAAGGATTAGGTTAATTATAAGAGAAAAAGTCTTGGGAAATTGGTCATGGGAAGTTGTAGAGAAGAGAGAAAAGAGGAGAGAAACTCATTCCCGTTTTTCTTGCATAAGTCTCACTAAATCAAAGATCCCCGATTCGTTCACCGTTGGATCGTCGCCAAATTTTGTGGGTAGGTTCGCAACACCTATATCTAACTTTTGACCGTTCGGATCTCCAAAATAAGGTCTGATTTGGGAGATATCATCATCGCACTGTAGCTGCATATTTGGAAAACAATTCAGCTTTTGATTCTGATTAAAAGAGGCAAGGATTAGAAGCTAAGGCTAGAAGGCTTCGATCGGTAGAATTATAGAGTAATCTCCAATCCAAGGTAAGGGTGGGGTTCTTGCTCTATAAACGGGGATATGATGGACCGTATGTGGGGTTGGGTTATAATTTTATCGTCGTGTTTGGTATTATTTGGTGTTCGCTATTTTGTGATTTTCTGGAAAATTATATATGCTGTTATTGAGTGTGGAATATTGATTAATGGTGTTGATTTGTGATGTGGTGATATTAAGTTGTAGGCCTATGGCCAGTGACGATGCAATGATATGATTTGGCGATAACTGCGAAATGCAGGAAATAAAGCGACGTTGAGTTACCCTAATGATCGGTAACATTTGTTATATAGGCGTATGCCTCGCGACGTTATTTTGTGATGTTTGTGATTTGTTGCATTTCATCAGTGTCTCATAATTTGCATGTTTTAGCGACGGCCTGGATTGGCAAACAGCGACGAAGGCTTATGCCTGTTTTGATGCCTCTATTATCTGGCAATCGGCGATGGGGGCTGAAGCCCTGGGTACCACATGCATGTGCATTTGTTAGAGTCGCATTTCATTTGTATGATTATGAGTTTATGTGTTGTGATGTGTGAACTTATGTGAATTATTGTGAAATTTGAATATGAATTTATGTGAGATATGGTGACGTGTGTTGTTTTGATTTAAATAGTGAAGTAAACTATACGGTAATGATTATACCGCAAAGTGATGATTATTATGAATTAAACCGTATATATACTGTTTATCATCACCCTGTTTATATTGTTTGATATCTCACCCCTTTTATTTGTTTTGCCGTTACATTTAAACTGGTAACGTGCAGGTGATAGCCTTGAGGAAGATTTAGATGAAGTGAGTCCAGTCGATGGTCGCTCTGATACGTAGCACTCGGGGGGATAAATGCGTGTTTTAATTATTTGTTACTTGCTGAATTTTTAGTGATGCTTTATTGTTGAATTGTAGCTTAAAGCTATTTTGCGAAGATGTTATGATTAAATTGAAAATTGTGAAGTTTTGTAAATTCCGCTGCGAGATAAAATAATTATTTTGATAAAGTAATTTTTTAGGATTAATTTTAAATTCCTGTGCTATGTATCTATATGAAGGCAAGTAAGTCAAGAATGTTTTTGAAATAACGAATATGTGATACCTCAAATGAAATTGTTTGAAATTTATACTCTGATTTTATTATATTTTTCAGGTAGAAATTGGGGTGTTACATTAGTGGTATCAGAGCAGGTCGATCCGTTCGGCCAAGTTGTCTAATGTTGTTTATTCCTCTGTACGCGACAAGTGTGTGAAATACTGTCGGTACTTGTTGCTTTCTGGTTGTTGCAGGAATTAGTTTGAGCGAAGTGGGGGAGAAGCTTTGCTTCTCGGATGTGGTTCAGTTGCAAGTTTGCAAAGAGGATTGGTGTTTCGAAAAGTGAATTTCGACGAAATAATGTGTCTCTCGAGTTACAAAAAGTTTGGGAGTGAGGAGATATGTTAAGAGTTGTTTGAAATATGTTTAAGTTGAAGAAAAACAGGTTTTGGAGTGAAATTTCCGTAAGCAAAACGCAGGAAATTGCTGAATTTTTTGTGAAACTTCAAAAATTCATAACTGGAGTTCTGGGTATCCGATTCGAGTCCCGTTTGAAGCGTTGGAAAGTTAACGAGATGAAATTTATTTAAAAAATGGTTCCAGCAGCTTTAATAGAATTATTTTTAACAAGATGATGTTGGAAAGAGATGAAATTTGCGGTTACGCTTGTCCTTGGACCAGACTTGTGCGTTGGTGTCGCGCTGAACGTTAGTGTCAGAGTTGAGTGAATTGAAGGAGTAATTAAAGGGTTTGTTTAGAAGAAATTTTAAGAATTAAGTGTCTCATTTGAGAAGTTTTGGAGATACCGTAAAGAGTGTCGCGGCATGGCGTCGATGTTCGCATTTTCAAATGGCGTTGGAATAGTTAACAAGTTAGTAACGGTTATGTTGAAGAAGTACCGGAATGGTCGACATATGTGTAGTCGATTTGAGATGTTTTAATTGGTTGTTATGTTGGATGGTTGGACGTGGAAGTGAAGTTGATGATGGTTGTATCGGATAATTTTTCGAGGACGAAAATATTCTAAGTGGGGGAGAGTTGTAACATCCGATATTTAATTAATTATTTAATAAAATACTTCCAAATTATTTCAAATTTAATTGTTGAATTTGTGGAGTGTTGATAATTGTTGACATGGGTTTTATGATTAATTTGTCGATTAATTAATTGATTAAGTTGTAGAAATAGTATTGAAGAAATACTAGATTTGTTATATGGACTTAATTAAGTGATGATGGTCGTTAAAGGTGGAGTGTGAATGTTAGGCCCAATAGGTTTAATGAAATTAAGTTAAGATAAGGATTAGGTTAATTATAAGAGAAAAAGTCTTGGGAAATTGGTCATGGGAAGTTGTAGAGAAGAGAGAAAAGAGGAGAGAAACTCATTCCCGTTTTTCTTGCATAAGTCTCACTAAATCAAAGATCCCCGATTCGTTCACCGTTGGATCGTCGCCAAATTTTGTGGGTAGGTTCGCAACACCTATATCTAACTTTTGACCGTTCGGATCTCCAAAATAAGGTCTGATTTGGGAGATATCATCATCGCACTGTAGCTGCATATTTGGAAAACAATTCAGCTTTTGATTCTGATTAAAAGAGGCAAGGATTAGAAGCTAAGGCTAGAAGGCTTCGATCGGTAGAATTATAGAGTAATCTCCAATCCAAGGTAAGGGTGGGGTTCTTGCTCTATAAACGGGGATATGATGGACCGTATGTGGGGTTGGGTTATAATTTTATCGTCGTGTTTGGTATTATTTGGTGTTCGCTATTTTGTGATTTTCTGGAAAATTATATATGCTGTTATTGAGTGTGGAATATTGATTAATGGTGTTGATTTGTGATGTGGTGATATTAAGTTGTAGGCCTATGGCCAGTGACGATGCAATGATATGATTTGGCGATAACTGCGAAATGCAGGAAATAAAGCGACGTTGAGTTACCCTAATGATCGGTAACATTTGTTATATAGGCGTATGCCTCGCGACGTTATTTTGTGATGTTTGTGATTTGTTGCATTTCATCAGTGTCTCATAATTTGCATGTTTTAGCGACGGCCTGGATTGGCAAACAGCGACGAAGGCTTATGCCTGTTTTGATGCCTCTATTATCTGGCAATCGGCGATGGGGGCTGAAGCCCTGGGTACCACATGCATGTGCATTTGTTAGAGTCGCATTTCATTTGTATGATTATGAGTTTATGTGTTGTGATGTGTGAACTTATGTGAATTATTGTGAAATTTGAATATGAATTTATGTGAGATATGGTGACGTGTGTTGTTTTGATTTAAATAGTGAAGTAAACTATACGGTAATGATTATACCGCAAAGTGATGATTATTATGAATTAAACCGTATATATACTGTTTATCATCACCCTGTTTATATTGTTTGATATCTCACCCCTTTTATTTGTTTTGCCGTTACATTTAAACTGGTAACGTGCAGGTGATAGCCTTGAGGAAGATTTAGATGAAGTGAGTCCAGTCGATGGTCGCTCTGATACGTAGCACTCGGGGGGATAAATGCGTGTTTTAATTATTTGTTACTTGCTGAATTTTTAGTGATGCTTTATTGTTGAATTGTAGCTTAAAGCTATTTTGCGAAGATGTTATGATTAAATTGAAAATTGTGAAGTTTTGTAAATTCCGCTGCGAGATAAAATAATTATTTTGATAAAGTAATTTTTTAGGATTAATTTTAAATTCCTGTGCTATGTATCTATATGAAGGCAAGTAAGTCAAGAATGTTTTTGAAATAACGAATATGTGATACCTCAAATGAAATTGTTTGAAATTTATACTCTGATTTTATTATATTTTTCAGGTAGAAATTGGGGTGTTACATTAGTGGTATCAGAGCAGGTCGATCCGTTCGGCCAAGTTGTCTAATGTTGTTTATTCCTCTGTACGCGACAAGTGTGTGAAATACTGTCGGTACTTGTTGCTTTCTGGTTGTTGCAGGAATTAGTTTGAGCGAAGTGGGGGAGAAGCTTTGCTTCTCGGATGTGGTTCAGTTGCAAGTTTGCAAAGAGGATTGGTGTTTCGAAAAGTGAATTTCGACGAAATAATGTGTCTCTCGAGTTACAAAAAGTTTGGGAGTGAGGAGATATGTTAAGAGTTGTTTGAAATATGTTTAAGTTGAAGAAAAACAGGTTTTGGAGTGAAATTTCCGTAAGCAAAACGCAGGAAATTGCTGAATTTTTTGTGAAACTTCAAAAATTCATAACTGGAGTTCTGGGTATCCGATTCGAGTCCCGTTTGAAGCGTTGGAAAGTTAACGAGATGAAATTTATTTAAAAAATGGTTCCAGCAGCTTTAATAGAATTATTTTTAACAAGATGATGTTGGAAAGAGATGAAATTTGCGGTTACGCTTGTCCTTGGACCAGACTTGTGCGTTGGTGTCGCGCTGAACGTTAGTGTCAGAGTTGAGTGAATTGAAGGAGTAATTAAAGGGTTTGTTTAGAAGAAATTTTAAGAATTAAGTGTCTCATTTGAGAAGTTTTGGAGATACCGTAAAGAGTGTCGCGGCATGGCGTCGATGTTCGCATTTTCAAATGGCGTTGGAATAGTTAACAAGTTAGTAACGGTTATGTTGAAGAAGTACCGGAATGGTCGACATATGTGTAGTCGATTTGAGATGTTTTAATTGGTTGTTATGTTGGATGGTTGGACGTGGAAGTGAAGTTGATGATGGTTGTATCGGATAATTTTTCGAGGACGAAAATATTCTAAGTGGGTGAGAGTTGTAACATCCGATATTTAATTAATTATTTAATAAAATACTTCCAAATTATTTCAAATTTAATTGTTGAATTTGTGGAGTGTTGATAATTGTTGACATGGGTTTTATGATTAATTTGTCGATTAATTAATTGATTAAGTTGTAGAAATAGTATTGAAGAAATACTAGATTTGTTATATGGACTTAATTAAGTGATGATGGTCGTTAAAGGTGGAGTGTGAATGTTAGGCCCAATAGGTTTAATGAAATTAAGTTAAGATAAGGATTAGGTTAATTATAAGAGAAAAAGTCTTGGGAAATTGGTCATGGGAAGTTGTAGAGAAGAGAGAAAAGAGGAGAGAAACTCATTCCCGTTTTTCTTGCATAAGTCTCACTAAATCAAAGATCCCCGATTCGTTCACCGTTGGATCGTCGCCAAATTTTGTGGGTAGGTTCGCAACACCTATATCTAACTTTTGACCGTTCGGATCTCCAAAATAAGGTCTGATTTGGGAGATATCATCATCGCACTGTAGCTGCATATTTGGAAAACAATTCAGCTTTTGATTCTGATTAAAAGAGGCAAGGATTAGAAGCTAAGGCTAGAAGGCTTCGATCGGTAGAATTATAGAGTAATCTCCAATCCAAGGTAAGGGTGGGGTTCTTGCTCTATAAACGGGGATATGATGGACCGTATGTGGGGTTGGGTTATAATTTTATCGTCGTGTTTGGTATTATTTGGTGTTCGCTATTTTGTGATTTTCTGGAAAATTATATATGCTGTTATTGAGTGTGGAATATTGATTAATGGTGTTGATTTGTGATGTGGTGATATTAAGTTGTAGGCCTATGGCCAGTGACGATGCAATGATATGATTTGGCGATAACTGCGAAATGCAGGAAATAAAGCGACGTTGAGTTACCCTAATGATCGGTAACATTTGTTATATAGGCGTATGCCTCGCGACGTTATTTTGTGATGTTTGTGATTTGTTGCATTTCATCAGTGTCTCATAATTTGCATGTTTTAGCGACGGCCTGGATTGGCAAACAGCGACGAAGGCTTATGCCTGTTTTGATGCCTCTATTATCTGGCAATCGGCGATGGGGGCTGAAGCCCTGGGTACCACATGCATGTGCATTTGTTAGAGTCGCATTTCATTTGTATGATTATGAGTTTATGTGTTGTGATGTGTGAACTTATGTGAATTATTGTGAAATTTGAATATGAATTTATGTGAGATATGGTGACGTGTGTTGTTTTGATTTAAATAGTGAAGTAAACTATACGGTAATGATTATACCGCAAAGTGATGATTATTATGAATTAAACCGTATATATACTGTTTATCATCACCCTGTTTATATTGTTTGATATCTCACCCCTTTTATTTGTTTTGCCGTTACATTTAAACTGGTAACGTGCAGGTGATAGCCTTGAGGAAGATTTAGATGAAGTGAGTCCAGTCGATGGTCGCTCTGATACGTAGCACTCGGGGGGATAAATGCGTGTTTTAATTATTTGTTACTTGCTGAATTTTTAGTGATGCTTTATTGTTGAATTGTAGCTTAAAGCTATTTTGCGAAGATGTTATGATTAAATTGAAAATTGTGAAGTTTTGTAAATTCCGCTGCGAGATAAAATAATTATTTTGATAAAGTAATTTTTTAGGATTAATTTTAAATTCCTGTGCTATGTATCTATATGAAGGCAAGTAAGTCAAGAATGTTTTTGAAATAACGAATATGTGATACCTCAAATGAAATTGTTTGAAATTTATACTCTGATTTTATTATATTTTTCAGGTAGAAATTGGGGTGTTACATTAGTGGTATCAGAGCAGGTCGATCCGTTCGGCCAAGTTGTCTAATGTTGTTTATTCCTCTGTACGCGACAAGTGTGTGAAATACTGTCGGTACTTGTTGCTTTCTGGTTGTTGCAGGAATTAGTTTGAGCGAAGTGGGGGAGAAGCTTTGCTTCTCGGATGTGGTTCAGTTGCAAGTTTGCAAAGAGGATTGGTGTTTCGAAAAGTGAATTTCGACGAAATAATGTGTCTCTCGAGTTACAAAAAGTTTGGGAGTGAGGAGATATGTTAAGAGTTGTTTGAAATATGTTTAAGTTGAAGAAAAACAGGTTTTGGAGTGAAATTTCCGTAAGCAAAACGCAGGAAATTGCTGAATTTTTTGTGAAACTTCAAAAATTCATAACTGGAGTTCTGGGTATCCGATTCGAGTCCCGTTTGAAGCGTTGGAAAGTTAACGAGATGAAATTTATTTAAAAAATGGTTCCAGCAGCTTTAATAGAATTATTTTTAACAAGATGATGTTGGAAAGAGATGAAATTTGCGGTTACGCTTGTCCTTGGACCAGACTTGTGCGTTGGTGTCGCGCTGAACGTTAGTGTCAGAGTTGAGTGAATTGAAGGAGTAATTAAAGGGTTTGTTTAGAAGAAATTTTAAGAATTAAGTGTCTCATTTGAGAAGTTTTGGAGATACCGTAAAGAGTGTCGCGGCATGGCGTCGATGTTCGCATTTTCAAATGGCGTTGGAATAGTTAACAAGTTAGTAACGGTTATGTTGAAGAAGTACCGGAATGGTCGACATATGTGTAGTCGATTTGAGATGTTTTAATTGGTTGTTATGTTGGATGGTTGGACGTGGAAGTGAAGTTGATGATGGTTGTATCGGATAATTTTTCGAGGACGAAAATATTCTAAGTGGGGGAGAGTTGTAACATCCGATATTTAATTAATTATTTAATAAAATACTTCCAAATTATTTCAAATTTAATTGTTGAATTTGTGGAGTGTTGATAATTGTTGACATGGGTTTTATGATTAATTTGTCGATTAATTAATTGATTAAGTTGTAGAAATAGTATTGAAGAAATACTAGATTTGTTATATGGACTTAATTAAGTGATGATGGTCGTTAAAGGTGGAGTGTGAATGTTAGGCCCAATAGGTTTAATGAAATTAAGTTAAGATAAGGATTAGGTTAATTATAAGAGAAAAAGTCTTGGGAAATTGGTCATGGGAAGTTGTAGAGAAGAGAGAAAAGAGGAGAGAAACTCATTCCCGTTTTTCTTGCATAAGTCTCACTAAATCAAAGATCCCCGATTCGTTCACCGTTGGATCGTCGCCAAATTTTGTGGGTAGGTTCGCAACACCTATATCTAACTTTTGACCGTTCGGATCTCCAAAATAAGGTCTGATTTGGGAGATATCATCATCGCACTGTAGCTGCATATTTGGAAAACAATTCAGCTTTTGATTCTGATTAAAAGAGGCAAGGATTAGAAGCTAAGGCTAGAAGGCTTCGATCGGTAGAATTATAGAGTAATCTCCAATCCAAGGTAAGGGTGGGGTTCTTGCTCTATAAACGGGGATATGATGGACCGTATGTGGGGTTGGGTTATAATTTTATCGTCGTGTTTGGTATTATTTGGTGTTCGCTATTTTGTGATTTTCTGGAAAATTATATATGCTGTTATTGAGTGTGGAATATTGATTAATGGTGTTGATTTGTGATGTGGTGATATTAAGTTGTAGGCCTATGGCCAGTGACGATGCAATGATATGATTTGGCGATAACTGCGAAATGCAGGAAATAAAGCGACGTTGAGTTACCCTAATGATCGGTAACATTTGTTATATAGGCGTATGCCTCGCGACGTTATTTTGTGATGTTTGTGATTTGTTGCATTTCATCAGTGTCTCATAATTTGCATGTTTTAGCGACGGCCTGGATTGGCAAACAGCGACGAAGGCTTATGCCTGTTTTGATGCCTCTATTATCTGGCAATCGGCGATGGGGGCTGAAGCCCTGGGTACCACATGCATGTGCATTTGTTAGAGTCGCATTTCATTTGTATGATTATGAGTTTATGTGTTGTGATGTGTGAACTTATGTGAATTATTGTGAAATTTGAATATGAATTTATGTGAGATATGGTGACGTGTGTTGTTTTGATTTAAATAGTGAAGTAAACTATACGGTAATGATTATACCGCAAAGTGATGATTATTATGAATTAAACCGTATATATACTGTTTATCATCACCCTGTTTATATTGTTTGATATCTCACCCCTTTTATTTGTTTTGCCGTTACATTTAAACTGGTAACGTGCAGGTGATAGCCTTGAGGAAGATTTAGATGAAGTGAGTCCAGTCGATGGTCGCTCTGATACGTAGCACTCGGGGGGATAAATGCGTGTTTTAATTATTTGTTACTTGCTGAATTTTTAGTGATGCTTTATTGTTGAATTGTAGCTTAAAGCTATTTTGCGAAGATGTTATGATTAAATTGAAAATTGTGAAGTTTTGTAAATTCCGCTGCGAGATAAAATAATTATTTTGATAAAGTAATTTTTTAGGATTAATTTTAAATTCCTGTGCTATGTATCTATATGAAGGCAAGTAAGTCAAGAATGTTTTTGAAATAACGAATATGTGATACCTCAAATGAAATTGTTTGAAATTTATACTCTGATTTTATTATATTTTTCAGGTAGAAATTGGGGTGTTACATTAGTGGTATCAGAGCAGGTCGATCCGTTCGGCCAAGTTGTCTAATGTTGTTTATTCCTCTGTACGCGACAAGTGTGTGAAATACTGTCGGTACTTGTTGCTTTCTGGTTGTTGCAGGAATTAGTTTGAGCGAAGTGGGGGAGAAGCTTTGCTTCTCGGATGTGGTTCAGTTGCAAGTTTGCAAAGAGGATTGGTGTTTCGAAAAGTGAATTTCGACGAAATAATGTGTCTCTCGAGTTACAAAAAGTTTGGGAGTGAGGAGATATGTTAAGAGTTGTTTGAAATATGTTTAAGTTGAAGAAAAACAGGTTTTGGAGTGAAATTTCCGTAAGCAAAACGCAGGAAATTGCTGAATTTTTTGTGAAACTTCAAAAATTCATAACTGGAGTTCTGGGTATCCGATTCGAGTCCCGTTTGAAGCGTTGGAAAGTTAACGAGATGAAATTTATTTAAAAAATGGTTCCAGCAGCTTTAATAGAATTATTTTTAACAAGATGATGTTGGAAAGAGATGAAATTTGCGGTTACGCTTGTCCTTGGACCAGACTTGTGCGTTGGTGTCGCGCTGAACGTTAGTGTCAGAGTTGAGTGAATTGAAGGAGTAATTAAAGGGTTTGTTTAGAAGAAATTTTAAGAATTAAGTGTCTCATTTGAGAAGTTTTGGAGATACCGTAAAGAGTGTCGCGGCATGGCGTCGATGTTCGCATTTTCAAATGGCGTTGGAATAGTTAACAAGTTAGTAACGGTTATGTTGAAGAAGTACCGGAATGGTCGACATATGTGTAGTCGATTTGAGATGTTTTAATTGGTTGTTATGTTGGATGGTTGGACGTGGAAGTGAAGTTGATGATGGTTGTATCGGATAATTTTTCGAGGACGAAAATATTCTAAGTGGGGGAGAGTTGTAACATCCGATATTTAATTAATTATTTAATAAAATACTTCCAAATTATTTCAAATTTAATTGTTGAATTTGTGGAGTGTTGATAATTGTTGACATGGGTTTTATGATTAATTTGTCGATTAATTAATTGATTAAGTTGTAGAAATAGTATTGAAGAAATACTAGATTTGTTATATGGACTTAATTAAGTGATGATGGTCGTTAAAGGTGGAGTGTGAATGTTAGGCCCAATAGGTTTAATGAAATTAAGTTAAGATAAGGATTAGGTTAATTATAAGAGAAAAAGTCTTGGGAAATTGGTCATGGGAAGTTGTAGAGAAGAGAGAAAAGAGGAGAGAAACTCATTCCCGTTTTTCTTGCAGAAGTCTCACTAAATCAAAGATCCCCGATTCGTTCACCGTTGGATCGTCGCCAAATTTTGTGGGTAGGTTCGCAACACCTATATCTAACTTTTGACCGTTCGGATCTCCAAAATAAGGTCTGATTTGGGAGATATCATCATCGCACTGTAGCTGCATATTTGGAAAACAATTCAGCTTTTGATTCTGATTAAAAGAGGCAAGGATTAGAAGCTAAGGCTAGAAGGCTTCGATCGGTAGAATTATAGAGTAATCTCCAATCCAAGGTAAGGGTGGGGTTCTTGCTCTATAAACGGGGATATGATGGACCGTATGTGGGGTTGGGTTATAATTTTATCGTCGTGTTTGGTATTATTTGGTGTTCGCTATTTTGTGATTTTCTGGAAAATTATATATGCTGTTATTGAGTGTGGAATATTGATTAATGGTGTTGATTTGTGATGTGGTGATATTAAGTTGTAGGCCTATGGCCAGTGACGATGCAATGATATGATTTGGCGATAACTGCGAAATGCAGGAAATAAAGCGACGTTGAGTTACCCTAATGATCGGTAACATTTGTTATATAGGCGTATGCCTCGCGACGTTATTTTGTGATGTTTGTGATTTGTTGCATTTCATCAGTGTCTCATAATTTGCATGTTTTAGCGACGGCCTGGATTGGCAAACAGCGACGAAGGCTTATGCCTGTTTTGATGCCTCTATTATCTGGCAATCGGCGATGGGGGCTGAAGCCCTGGGTACCACATGCATGTGCATTTGTTAGAGTCGCATTTCATTTGTATGATTATGAGTTTATGTGTTGTGATGTGTGAACTTATGTGAATTATTGTGAAATTTGAATATGAATTTATGTGAGATATGGTGACGTGTGTTGTTTTGATTTAAATAGTGAAGTAAACTATACGGTAATGATTATACCGCAAAGTGATGATTATTATGAATTAAACCGTATATATACTGTTTATCATCACCCTGTTTATATTGTTTGATATCTCACCCCTTTTATTTGTTTTGCCGTTACATTTAAACTGGTAACGTGCAGGTGATAGCCTTGAGGAAGATTTAGATGAAGTGAGTCCAGTCGATGGTCACTCTGATACGTAGCACTCGGGGGGATAAATGCGTGTTTTAATTATTTGTTACTTGCTGAATTTTTAGTGATGCTTTATTGTTGAATTGTAGCTTAAAGCTATTTTGCGAAGATGTTATGATTAAATTGAAAATTGTGAAGTTTTATAAATTCCGCTGCGAGATAAAATAATTATTTTGATAAAGTAATTTTTTAGGATTAATTTTAAATTCCTGTGCTATGTATCTATATGAAGGCAAGTAAGTCAAGAATGTTTTTGAAATAACGAATATGTGATACCTCAAATGAAATTGTTTGAAATTTATACTCTGATTTTATTATATTTTTCGGGTAGAAATTGGGGTGTTACAGCAGGCGCCACAGGCGAAGCCGCAGCTGATCCATCACGCCAACTCCTAGTAACGAGGAAGAAGATCGTCGTGGCCCTTTATCCCGCGCAATCTTGGAGGCGCCTCTGCCAACCGGGCTCGAGAAGCCCCCTCCGCTGGGCACATACGACGGAACAACCGATCCGGACGAGCACATCGAGAACATCGACGCCCTCCTAGATTACAGAGGGGTATCGGGCGCGATCAAATGTCGGTTATTCCCGACCACGATGCGCAAAGGAGCCTTGACTTGGTACAAGAGTCTCCCCGACGAATCCATTACGTCGTGGAAAGTACTCGGAAAATTTTTCTCCAGGCACTTCACGGCCTCCCGCAGACATCCGAAGTCGGAAGCCTCCCTGGAAGCCATCATCCAGGGGAAAGACGAATCATTCAGGGCCTACATAGAAAGGTTCAACAAAGAGGCCATGCAGGTGTCCGCAATAGCCCACATGAAGAAGTTGTTGCTCGAACGAGGCCTCCGGCCACATTCAGATTTCGCCAAAGCCGTCGGAATTGATACGCCGGCCATTTTGGACAAATTTTTCCTCAAAGCCCAGGCGTATATACAATATGAGGAAAAAGAGGCCGCTCACGCAGTCCGCAACTCCAAACAGGAAGAAAACTCCAAAAGCTCCCAACAAGACGATTCCCGCCGGGGATCCAACAAGAAAAAAGAAGATAAAAGTCGAGATCCTAAGGACTGCAAGGCCCCAGCAGGAAAATTCCGAGAATACACCCCGTTGAATGCATCCAGGGAACGCATCCTAAACGAATGCGCAAACGACGGATTCCAAACGGGCAAGGTTCGCTTCCCAAAATCCGTGTCCGCACGGCCAAACGCGGACAAATCGAAGTTCTGCCGCTTCCACAAGGGCCACGAGCACAACACCGAGGACTGCATCCACCTGAAGGACGCAATAGAGGTCCTAATCGGAGAGAGGCACCTGAAACAATACGCTAAGAAACAAGAGGCGGCCAAGGAAGCCAAGTCAGTCGTCGAGGAAAAACCAGCAGAGGATACGTCAGCCATACAGGTAGCCATGAGTATCACCAGACCAGAGGACTTTTACCTCCCTGACTGGGCTAGAATGTCTTCCCTCCTCTCTCCTCACAGCCCATGGGAGTTCTTCCTGTCCGCCATGGTTATCTCCGGGGGAGGATTCAGCAAACTCATCGTCGGATCTGTAAAACGGAAGTTCGACGAGCTAATTTTAGCGAATTCAAGTAAAGCCGCTACCCTCGACCTCGCTAAGGGAAGCTCCTTCCCCATAGCTTTTTACCGGGAAGAACTGTCGGGTGGTGCTCCCAACGCAACCATCCCTCTCCTCATCCGGGCTCGAATGACCAACTTCGACGTACGCCGCATTATGGTCGATCAAGGGAGCTCAGTGGATATTATGTACACCCAGCTATTTAAAACGTTGCAACTGGATGACCGCCATCTCACCCCCTACGTAGGCTCCGACCTACAGGGCTTTAATGGCACTGTGACGAAACTGTGGGATTCGTCGAACTTACCGTCTCGGTTGGGTCAGCAGAAACCGCAAGGGTCGTCAAAGTTTCATTTTCAAAAATTAAATTTTTACTAGCATCGAAAGTTTCACAATATCAACAAATTCCAATTTCAGATACATTAAAAAAAATTAAAAGGGAAGAAAAATGTATCTTAAATAGATGAACAAACTAAACTACTACACACCATAAATTTGAAGTTCCTTTTGCTGCAAAATTTGACACCTTTGGATAAATAAAAATGTACATCAAACAAAGAAAATGAAAAAGTATGATTAGGTGAATGTAAATTGAAAACAAATAGAAAAATTAAGTTAAACGCGAAAACTTATCTTAAAATTGATTACAATTTTGTTGAAGATTTGAGGATGAAAAAAATGAGATGGTGTTGTTTGAAGTGAGAAATGAGGAAAATGGATAAGGAAAGCATTTATGGAAAAAGGGAAAGAAGCATGTATTTGGAAGTGGAGCGATGTGAATTATTTAGGGCTGAACTTGCGACGGCGCCCCCTTAGCAAGCTAAATGGTCATAATTGGCTAAGGGCTACCCCTCCTAGATGATTAACAACAATAGACGAATCTTAATACAACTAACATGTTGAGTGATGATTTGACCTAACGATAGATGGATCTCAAACGTTGCGATAGGGCACCCTTCATACGATGAACGATAATAATTAACTAGATGCTGCCCCTTGCAAACACACACTTTTGTATTCCCAATAAAATAAATTAATAGTGTCATTTCACACCGCGATGGGTGACCTCTCACAATGCTCAATTTCAAAATTAAAAAAAATTCCCTCTATAATATTTGGAGGGTGTTTGCACAGATTTCTGGCAAACAATCACCAACCTCTTATTGAAGTTAACTTGCAGGATCGGCTACAAAATCCTAGAACTTAGTGTTACGTTTCAAATGGTTTTTTGTGTTTGCATTAGATATGGAAGCTGGGTAAAAACTAAAAGATGTAGATAAAAGAAGTAAAGTAAAACAATTTTGACAAAGTAGAATGCAAGATTAAAGATTGAAACGTAAATTGCTTTGAATTGAAAGTGGAACACATGCATACATTTTCAAAAGTTACTCATTTCTCATAGATTGCAGATACTTTGAGCTTTTCTCCCAATTCGACTACTCACTTCGACTCTCTAAATTCCCGGCTAACATAGGGGTAACCCCACACAATGTGATTTTATAAAAAAAAATTGTTTTCTACATTGCGAGGGATTTAACCCCAAATAATATATAAATTTAGTGAGGGACTTAACTCTAAAATTTACCCTAAAAAAAGGTTTTTTTGTGTGGTTGGACTAATATCTATTAGTAATATGCAATATTTTAAAAAAAGGACTGAACCAGACGGTTCAACCGGTTGGACCGTGAACCGAAGATGAATTCGGTTGTGTCAATCTTCTAAAATTGTCAGTGGGTCAAAACTAGAGTAGAACCAGAAAAACCGGATTGAACCGTCCAAAACCATTCGAACCATAGAATCGAAGTCGGTTTTGTAAAACGGTCCGGTTCAAAAAAATGCATTAAATTGGTCTTTTTTTTAAATTTAATATGTAAATATCAAAACTTAAGATACATTCTCCAATCACAACAAAGAATTATGTGTTTTTATTACAAAGATATAAATTTTTAAATTTTGTCATTCTGTTATAGTTTTTCTTTCAAGTTTCAACCACACTCCATATATTCGTCGTAACTCAACTCAAATTTGCCTTTTATTGATCAATTAAATATGTTATATTGTTTTTTTTATTCTATCTTTTAGTTTATGTATTATTAATGGTCTGAACTTTATTTTAATTATTAATTATTATGTTGTATTACTTTACTTTTTGAATTACTTTACTAATATGTTATATTTTATATTTATCATTAAATTGAATTTTTCAAAAACTTTCTTTAACTCAAATCTTGAGGTTTAAAATTTTAACTTGAATGTTTAACTTCCACCCAACACATCAAATATCTCTCTAATTTCTAAGTATTAAAATAACAATAGTTGTCTATTAATCTAACTTTATGAGAGTAGTTGACCTTTATAACATATTATATTTAGATCAATATCTATAATTAAGCATTAACCACCCAATCTGCCACAATCACAACGTGCTCTTCCACTAAAATCTTCCCCTATTAACAAACTTAAGTTAAATTAAATATATTCATCATGACATATTCCCACACTAATCAAACAACCAATCACACATGGCCAAATTGCCCTCACACAGGTTCGTGTCCAACCACCAAACCATGAATCCGTTTTTCCAAACAAAACCAACCCTAAATTTAAAGAGAATCACACACACCCTTTCATTAATATTCGGTCTTTTCTAATTTTCTATAATTATACAAAAATAATAAAATATTTATATGTCATTGAGCATTTGTGTTGCCTCTGATTAAAGGCTTCTTTCAAGAGAAAGAGAGAATCAGAGGCCATTTCTTTCAAAAAAGAATAAACCTCGTTTCTTTCTAAAGAATAATAAAAAACTTGATTCTGTAACTTTTCATCTCAAGTTTTTGTTTGGGGCACCCTAGTTAACAACACCACATAGGTTTGTTATTCGGGTGCCTCTTTTCATTCTGAGACTCAGAATCTTGTTCTACAGCGACAGGTAATCATGTGATGTGATGCATGCAACTTTTTTTTTTCTTATTCTCTTGTTTTTATGTTGTTGAAAACGACAATTTTCTTATGATAAAATCCAACATGGTAATTTTTTACATTTTTTATTCAGAATCTGATGGGTTAATTAATTGTTTGGTTTTGTTTTCAGGTTTGCATAGTTTGTGGTTGTGTATATTATAGCGGTTGAAAATGTTGGGGGATTTCATCAATCGTATTCTCATGTATGTTTAATTAATTTTCATATAATATGGAATCAATATTTTCCCGTTTATTTTTTGAGTTATTGTTGTGTTATATATTTTTAATCTTCAATTTTGAATTGCAGTCTTCTTCTTGGGTATGCTTACCCGGGATTTGAATGCTATAAAACCGTTGAGAAAAATAGGGTTGATATCGAAGAACTTCGATTTTGGTGCAAATATTGGTATGTAATAATAATATACATCTTTTTTCAAATCAAAATTTTTTAAGATAGATGACATAAATAACTGCAATAGCAGCCGTAATATTAGATATTGTTAAAAATTGTCGTCAAGTATTGATGACGCGCCTCAATCCTTTGTGGGGATGTCGTTATATCGCGTCTCAACCCTGTGTAGACACATCTATATCGTGGTTTAGATTATGTTATGTTATGTTGTAATTTGTGTGTGATTTATTTGTAGGATTATTGTGGCACTCTTCACTGTATTGGAAAAGTTTTTGGATATATTTATTGCATGGTAAGTATTGAATTTTTCAATAATAATTATTGTTGCATTCTTTAATAATTTAACTTCATCTTTTGAATTCAACCTAAACTTCTATGAAGGTTGCCAATGTATGGAGAGGTGAAGTTGATATTCTTTGTCTACATGTGGTATCCTAAAACAAAGGTAAGGCCTATTCTTTATATGTCGCCGATCTAGGGTTCAATCATTGGCTGCTGTAGTATGTATTGTAAACCGTTGGTTCAGAGTAAAATTGTCTAAAGTTTTAGAAGGTCGTTTTAGAAGGTTCTGTGTAAATTAATCACGAATTGAGTGTGGCAAATAAAATAGAGGTTCTATTTTGTGGTGGTTTAACGCTGACAAATAGTTTATGAAGTCTCTTTCGCCACAGTAAACGTGTCAAATTTTGAATTATGTGCAGTAGCCCACTTTACACGACTCTGATATGAGTTCAATACTTGACTATTAATTGTTATAAATGTGCAGGGAACAAGTTATGTATACGAGACAGTCTTGAGACCATATGTATCAAAACATGAAAATGACATTGATAGAACATTGCAAGAATGGAAAGCTAGAGGATGGGATTATGTAATATTTTATTGGCAATATTGTGCACAATTCGGACATTCTGCATTTGTTCAGTTTCTTCAGCAATTGGCTTCTCATTCTTCTAAACTTACCCCCAAGTCCACTATTCCGGTAAATGACATCAATATTTTTTTTTTTGTTATTAGTTACTTACATTAGACACATTTTAATGTAACAAATTTACACTAATCAATTGCAGAAAAGTGATGAGCAAGGTCAAAATGTTGAACAAATATCAACAATGCAATCATCCTTCATGAAGCAAAATAGTTCACTAAGCAAAAGCAAGAAATGGCCAACAAGTCCACCATCATCACCGGGTATAATTAACCGTCACATCTCGGAGACAACCAAGTCGCAAACGACACATGTCAACGTTGATGCTCAAACCGAATATGTAGATGAAGAAGGAGATGAAGCATGGGAGACTGAATCCGTCTCAATAGACGAAGCTCAAGATGAACCGCGCGCAAGTGTGAGCGTTAAGGATAGAATCAACCGAGCACGCGCAAGACTCAGACGATTAGATACTCAAAATCCTCGAACCCCTAAGACCCCGCAGCGTCGACAACTGTAAAAATGTACATAACTACTATATAGTATTTACCTTAATTATTTCCAGCAAAAACAAGATAATGAGGCAAAAGAACTCAAATAGATTCTGTTTCTCTTTCTTATACATGTATTTAATAAAAATTCATTCATTGGCCACTTTGCAATAGTTAGTTAGTTACTTTAAGTTGAGTTTTCAGATACTCATGAATAATATACTTTGATCAAATAAGAGAAGCATGTGTGTGTTTCAAGTTAGGCATAGAAGCAAAGAATTAGTACTTGACTCCTTGTTTGATTGCGGGGAATATTTAGTGGGTTCAAACGACAAAGTTTTGGTGAAATGACAAAAGTTTTGTAGGTTTTAAGCACGACATATTTTGTTAAAATTAGTTCTTTTTTTTTATAAGCAGGATAATAATGGGGGACTATGAGGATAAGAATACTTTAACCTTTTATAGAGACCAGAGAAAACACGTATCAAGTTATTCTCTTAAGTTCTTGCTTTGCTCTTGGATGTGAATGATATCTTTTAAATAGAATCTAATATCTAGTGTTCCACATCATCCAACAAGTTCTGAACCATATTATAGCCTAAATTTGACATCTTGTTTTTATGGAAGAAATTCTCAAAATTGTAGAGATGATTGAACCGAGAGTTATTTATTACCAAATAATTGTTGAATATTATGAAATTCTTTGTGTCGAAACAGTATTCAACAGAGTGTAGTAATTGTATTCGACAGAGAGTCAAATATAATAAGTAATTGTCGAAGTTTGTAATTGTCAAAGGAGTGTACTTTGACAGAGTTGAACTTAACAATTGTTTTGTGTTAGTGTTGAGTTAGCTAGTTAGTTAGAGTTTGCTTGGTGAACAAGAAAACTCAAATATAAATAGGGAGATACTCTATCATTGTAATAATGAGAAATTGATACTTGCAAATAAAAGCATTGAGTTACTCTACAGATCAATACAACTTCTTCTTCCCCTTTTCTCCCTCTCTCAAAATCTTAATTTCTCGTTTTCTTTTCTTCTCAAATCTCTATGTAGCGAAATCATCTTACAACCAAGGTGTGGTTGATTCACTCGAGTGAAGAGTGAAGAACAAGAGGAGTGATCAATTAGAAAGATCGATTAGTGTTCATTAAGATTGATTCAGATTATCTCCAAAATTGAGGTTAATTCCAACATATGGTATCTAGAGCATTGACTGCGATTCTCGGGATGCAAAGCACAATGAATCATCCGAACGGGTATTTTCCAACAAATCTTCCAATCCTAAAAGATAAGAATTATAAGAATTGGTGCAAGTTGATGAACGTTTTTTTCAAAAAGAGATTGTGCTTGCTTGTTACTTGTTCACAAGATAGGTGATTAGTCAAGGAGCTTAGTCAAATTAGAGTTTTGTGGCTCACAAGGTGGCTCAATCTTTCTTATATGTTAAATTGATTTCCCTCATCAATATCCAATTCCAAGTGAGGTTCAAATCAAGATCAACAACTTTCAAATTCATCTGGTACACAATTAGGGTTTTTTTGACCTAATTCTCTGTAAAGTTGACTTTTGATCAAGACAAAGTCTTATGGCTCAAAACATGATTCAAAGATCTCCAAGCCTCATTATAATCCACTCGTAACATTTATTTGGCTAGAAGAGCTTGATTCAATTGATACTTGAAAGAATGTAATTCAATTGGAAAAAGTCAACTGTCTAAGATCACCTTTGACTTTTGAGAAATTTGGTCAACCATAGACTTTTGAAGATCAAAATCATGAATATGAGATTATTGAAGTCATTTTATCAAGAATAATCAATAAAATCAACCAAGGAATCAGAAGTCAAAGTTAAGGTTTTGACTTTTTCATGAAGAAATCACATGTTTTATGCTCAACTTTGAATGCTCATAACTTCTTCATTGAGCACTCCAAAGCTCAAATTGAAGAGGAAGTGAAGATTTACAACCTTTTTCCTTGTGAAGAAATTTCCAAAAATGAAAGGATTTCAAGTTATGAAGCCATGAAGTTGCTAACTTTTTCCATCACTTAGAAAAAATTTCATGAAGGAAAATTTGTTCTTTAAAAGTAAGCAACTTTGAAGCCAGCATGAATGAGTCAGAACATAGAATATGTTTCAGAACACATAATATGTATCAGAGCCATATAGAATGTATCAGAACAAATAGACATAATGTTTCAGATCATATTCTATCATCAGAATATCTGAACATTCTTCCTTCTTGCTTCTGATTCTGAAGCTTCATAGCACTCAGCTTGCTTCAAGAATCCAAGAGCTTGATTCATCTTGTTGCTTCTTATGTTGATCTTGAGTCTTCAATTCCTGCAACAACACAACTTAAAGTATAGAACTTTGCAAGTTCTGTTAGTAAAGCAACTGATTAAATCAAATCATTTATCACATATTTCTCCCCCTTTTTGTCATAACATCAAAAACATAAAAGACTCAGATGAAAAAACAAAAAGAAACACATGGAAGAAAAAGATAATTTTCATTGAAGTTCAAGCAGACAAAAATACAGAAGTACAAGAAGATAAGGAAGAGAAGATGCACAAAACAGATGCAGCAAAAGCAAAAACAAAACAACTAAGACTCAATCTAAGATGACCCTAGCCTCGACAAGATCCTGGCCAACATCTCTTGAACCCCATTGTTGTGCTCATTCTGCTTCTCTATGAAAGCTCTAAACTCAGCATTGACTGAGCTTTGCTGATCCTGGTTCTTCTGAAGAACTTCCAGAGTCCTTGCAAGACGGGAAGGTTCATCAGAAGAAGCTTCATAGCTTCTATCCAACGGGATGGCATTGTGATCTGTAGCTTCCATTGATAGATCATTTGCATGGATTTCCTCAACAGGAACTGATTCAGCAACATGATCTTCTACATCTGCTTCTTGCATAGAAGCATCTCCATACTCTGCAGCAGGAACCTCAGAATCTCCATTCTCAAGTGCCTGAAGAATGGCAGCTAGATTCCTGGGGGCAGAAGGACCTTTAACTTCTGGTGGGTCAACAACTTCTGGAATGACCAAGCTTGGGTCTTCCTTAGAAGGGTTTTCCCTCAAAAAGTCAAAGAGAGTCTTGAAATCTCCGAGCAGAACAGGATATTGAGGTATCCAGACCACAATCTCCCTGCAAGGGTTAGCTTCCAATGCAGCAGCCAGTCTTGCTTCTTCCAATTCATCCACAAACTGCTTCTCTTCCAGGGTATATCTCCCTCCGAGACGAGCAAACCAGAAATCTTCATAACTTCTCAGAATTCCACGAGGCCGTGGAGCAGCTTCTACACAGGCTTCCTGAAGTTCTAAAAACAGAGCATCTGATTCTCTACGTAAGATCCTCCAGAACTTCCTCATAGCGACGTCATTCAAGCCATAACTTTTAGCAATTCTGAGGGTATCAAAGATACTTCTGAGATTCCTCTTTACTTTTTCAAAAATTACACCAATAGGGTAGACAAGGCGGGATTTTATTTTGGTTTTTGAAAAGGCAGGGTTGGGGATGAAATACGGTTGAGGTTCTCTATCCAACCTATAAGAAGATTTTGCTTCATTATCGGACTCTAACACAACCAATTCAGCTTCAGGACGAGGCTTTGGAGTGTAATTGCAGTCACGGAGCAGTTGCTCATGTGATGCAGAGGTTGGAAGATCAGAACCACTATGGTTGTTTTGAGAGGTGGAAGGAATGTGTTCAAAGTTGGCATGAGGAGGAGGTTGAGAGATGGAGATATTTGAGTGAGGTGGAAAGAGAGTTTGAAGAGGTGGTATATCCAAAACAGGATTGATGGTGGGTGGAGAAGAAGGAATGGTTACAGGAGAAGATGGAGGTGTAAGAACATGGACATTTATAGGTGATTCTGATGGGGCTTTTTCTGGTTCAGGGATAGGGGTAACCGCTATTGGTGCAACTTCTGAAATACCAGCAGGAGTAGAATCAGGTTCAGAAATACATATACCTTTGGATGCTTTCTGAATAGCTTTGACCACAGCCTCAGTCTTCTTCTGTTTCTTACTCTTCGGCTCTTCAACAATCTTTGTTTTGCCGCTAGAGATCTCTTTCCTTCTGACGCTCGCCAGAACTTCCTGCTGATTCACAGGCTCTTGAACATCAATTTCTTCATCGGAGTCTTGAATTATTAGCTTCCTTTTTCTGGTTTTCTCCTTCTCAACAACTTCAACAATCTCAACATTGTTATTTGACTTCTTCTTCTTCTTCTCAGCTTCCTTCTTATTCTTCTCAAAATCAACAGAAACAGCTTTAACAACCTTCGCAATGATTTCTTCCGGAACAACTTCCTTCTCAGTGGTAGCAGCAACTTTCTGAACTACCTTCACCTGATTAACAGAAGGATGATCAAACTTTCTTTTGGTTCTTTCTTCCTTCTTTCGATTTACTTTAATAGGAGCACCTTTCTCTTGATCTTTAAGACTTTTATCCTCTTTTTGTGACTTCAGATACCTAGTTCTGACTTCTGGTACCTCACTATTGAAGAAGGTTTCAAATTTAGCTAGAACAGGTTCTCTTCTGATTCTTGTTCCAGCAAGAGGTTGGGGAGTGTTGATGATAGTCTTAATCACCTTCATCTTCTTTAAAGTGAAAGCATTCAAGCAGGCCCCAGAGGTGACAGCAAGGTCTTTGATAATACCTTCAGTTTCCAGGTTCTCAACAATCTTGGAATGAACCAGAAGATTTGTGATAATTCTACCAAAAGGAATGGTGGTACAACCTTTTTCTCTGAAGGCATTTCTGGAATCCTTCACAGCCTTCCACATATGGTTGAAGATAATGTAGATAGCATCAACCTTCTTCTTAGTGGCAATGCAATACAGAATGTATTTTTGCTCATTGCTGACGAAGTCAGAAGCATGTGTCCCTTTCCTATGATAAAAACACCCAAGAAGAATCTTGGTCCAGATTTTGTAGAGGTGTCTCATGTCTTTGACATTCTTTGTTTCATTTACGTCTATGTAGAGAGTAGATAAAACATCTTTCCAATTAGCCCTTTGATCGATTTCAAAAACTCCCTCAGGGTTTCTTAGATCAAACATCATCCTTAGTATATTCTCAGTCACTACCACAAACTTTCCATGGACGAAAGACAAGATTGATTTGGGGGCGACAACTGCATGTACCCAGAATTCCTTGACAAGATCTGGGTAGACTGGTCCACAGAACTCAGCGAACAACGAAGTCCATCCTTGAAAAATTATATCTTCTTTGAGATGAAATTGGTGTTCTTCAATGTTATCAAAATCAACCATGAGTTCACATAGAACTTCTAATTTATCCTTAGGAATGGAGCACGCAACGACTGGAGTGAGTTTCTGATTTGCTTCATCTTGAATATGGAGAGGAGCAGATGAACCAGCATTTTGAGATGAAGAAGCAGCCATTGAAGCAGAATGAACAAATAAGAAGAACAGATTCTGGGTTTTCGGTTAGGGTTTTAGAAGAGACTAAGAAGTTATCAAAAGAAAGTATGCAAGAAGAAAGAGATAATGGGAGCGAAAAAGATAAATGATATGATTTGAAAAGAATATATAGAGACGGATTTAAAACAATATGCAATAAAATTTTGAGAATGAACAGTTACAGAATCAAAAGAAATCAATTACATTAAATGGTGAGTGACGTTAGGTGAGAGAACGTGGTAAATGAAATGATTTAACACAGATACCTAGATCGGCGTCTTTTCAACTGCACGCTTTTTACTAACCGTACAGACACGCGTTCACCATCCGAAATGTATTTTTCTGAAAGAACTTCACGCCTTCTAATTCTGATCACTGCTTCTGATTGTCATTCTTTAGAAATGATCTTGTTCTGATAGGATCATCTTTCTTTCCAAGGATCACATCTTCTGAATGAGCTGATGCAAGTCTAGGTGATCTTCTGACTGTTGGCTCTTCAGAAATCCTGAGATTCTCTAAAGATGCAGCAACTTGATCTTCTGATCCATTGCTTCTGAGACTATCAGCTTCTGCAGCTTTGCTTCTTGGTTCTACTACTTCTGATATATCAATATCAAAATCTGCAAAATTCTCAAACTGCTTTGGTTTTTCAAGACCAAGCTTATCATCAAACCTGATATTGATTGATTCTTCTACAATCAATGTTTCAGTATTGTATACTCTGTAGCCTTTAGAGCGTTCAGAATATCCAAGAAGGAAACACTTTTGTGCTTTAGAATCAAACTTACCAAGATAATCTTTAGTATTCAGAATAAAACATACACATCCAAAAGGATGGAAATATGAAATGTTGGGCTTTCTGTTCTTCCACAATTCATAAGGAGTCTTATTTAGAATAGGTCTGATAGAGATTCTATTCTGAATATAACACGCAGTATTTATTGCTTCTGCCCAGAAGTGCTTAGCCATATTGGTTTCGTTGATCATGGTTCTGGCCATTTCTTGTAGAGTCCTATTCTTTCGTTCTACAACTCCATTTTATTGTGGAGTTCTAGGACAAGAGAAATCATGGGCAATACCATTTTCTTTGAAGAACTCCTCAAAGAATTTTTTTCTCAAATTCACCACCATGATCACTTCTGACCTTTATGATTTTACACTCCTTCTCAGTTTGGGTCTGAGTGCAGAATTCAAAGAACATTGAATGAGACTCATCCTTGTGTTTCAAGAACTTTACCCATGTCCAGCGGCTATAATCATCAACGATGACTAATCCATATTTCTTCCCTTTGACAGATGCTGTTTTGACTGGGCCAAACTGATCAATGTGCAAAAGTTCTAACGGCCTTGAGGAAGAGACAACATTCTTAGACTTGAATGCAGGTTTGGAGAACTTGCCCTTCTGACATGCTTCACAAAGAGCATCTGATTTGTATTTCAGATTAGGGAGTCCTCTGACAAGATTTAGTTTGTTAATCTGAGAAATCTTTCTCAAACTAGCATTTCCTAATCTTTTGTGCCAGACCCATTGCTCTTCAGAAACAGACATAAGACAAGTCACCTTCTGATTCTTAAGATCCTGAAGATCTGTCTTATAAATGTTGTTCTTTCTCTTGCCTGTAAATAGGATTGAGCCATCCTTCTGACTTACATCCTTGCAAGACTTTTGATTAAAGATTATGTCATAACCATTGTCACTTAATTGACTTATGGACAGTAAGTTATGAGCTAATCCATCTACTAGAAGAACATTAGAAATAGAAGGAGAGTTACCAGACTTTATAGTTCCTGAGCCAATAATTTTGCCCTTCTGATCTCCTCCAAACTTCACTTCTCCAGCAGATTTAAGCACCAGGTCTTGGAACATAGACCTTCTTCCTGTCATGTGTCGCGAGCATCCAGAGTCCAGATACCATGACATGTTGTGCTTTTCCTTCTTTGCAGCCAAGGATATATGCAATAGGAATAATCTTTTCCTTAGGTACCCACATCTTCTTGGGTCCTTTCTTGTTAGTTTTCCTCAAGTTCTGATTGAACTTGGGTTTAGCATTATATGAAATAGGAGGAACAGAATGATAGTTTATGTTCTGAGTTCCATGATATTTCTTAGGTTTTGTCACATGCTTCTTGGTGTGTGTTATGTGAAAGCTTTGAGTGTGTGATGTGTGCCTAATATCATGGGAGTGGCCAAATTTAAATTGGTTATACAGAGGCTTGTATGATATTTTCATATCATCCACAGATTCAAGCTTGTATGGGATTTCACCCTCATAACCAATGCCAGCTCTTTTGTTTCCTGACACAGCATATATCATAGAAGCAAGTTGACTTCTGCCAATACTTCTAGATAAAAACTTTCTGAAACTTAAGTCATATTCTTTCAGAATATTGTTCAGACTTGGAGTAGATTTTTCAGAGACAGAAGGAGATCCAGTATTTTTGGATAAATTTAAAACTTTTTCCTTCAGTTCAGAATTCTCCACTTCAAGCTTCTTAGTTTCAAATTCAAATAGCTTTTTCAGCTTCTTGTATTTGATACTAATCTGAGACTTGAGTTCCAGAAGTTCTGTTAGACTGGAAACTAACTCTTCTCTAGATAGTTCAGAAAATACCTCTTCAGAATCTGATTCTGATCCGTCGTCCATTGTGGCCATTAGTGCCAGATTTGCCTGCTCATCTTCAGAGTCTGATTCTGATTCTGAATCATCCCATGTTGCCATAAGACCTTTCTTCTTATGAAATCTCTTCTTGGGATTTTCCTTCTGAAGTTTTGGGCACTCACTTTTGAAGTGTCCTGGCTCATTGCATTCATAGCACACGACCTTTTTCTTGTCATTTCTTCTGCCTCCAGAGGATTCTCCTCTTTCAGGCTTCTTTGAGCTTTTGAAGCTCCTGAACCTCCTTTGCTTGCTTTTCCAGAGTTGATTGACTCTTCTGGAAATCATGGACAGTTCATCATCTTCTTCTTCTGATTCTGATTCTTCAGAATCTTCTTCTTCAGCCTGAAAAGCGTTAGTGCATTTTTTAAAATTAGATTTTAATGCAATAGACTTACCTTTCTTCTGAGGTTCATTTGCGTCAAGTTCAATCTCATGACTCCTAAGGGCACTGATCAGCTCTTCCAAAGAAACTTCATTCAGATTCTTCGCAATCTTGAATGCAGTCACCATTGGGCCCCATCTTCTAGGCAAGCTTCTGATGATCTTCTTTACATGATCAGCCTTGGTGTAGCCTTTGTCCAGAACTCTTAATCCAGCAGTCACAGTTTGAAATCTTGAAAACATCTTCTCAATGTCTTCATCATCCTCCATCTTGAAGGCTTCGTACTTCTGGATTAGTGCAAGAGCTTTGGTCTCCTTGACTTGAGCATTTCCTTCATGAGTCATTTTCAAGGACTCATATATGTCATGAGCCGTTTCCCTGTTAGATATCTTCTCATACTCAGCATGAGAGATAGCATTCAGCAAAACAGTCCTGCATTTGTGATGATTTTTGAATTCTTTCTTTTGATCATCAGTCATTTCGCTTCTTGTGAGCCTTACACCAGTAGTTTTAACAGGATGTTTGTAACCATCCAACAGAAGATCCCATAGATCAGCATCCAGACCAAGAAAGTAACTTTCCAGTTTATCTTTCCAATATTCAAAGTTTTCACCATCGAATATTGGTGGTCTAGTGTAACCATTGTTACCATTACCATTGTATTGCTCAGTAGAGCCAGATGTAGATGCAGATGTATTTGTTGGAATTTCACCAGCCATATTTTACTGAAGCGTTTTTCTCTTCCTGAATCTTTTCTAAACACAGTTAAGTGCTTGCACCTTAGAACCGGCGCTCTGATGCCAATTGAAGGATAGAAAAACACTTAGAAAGGGGGGGTTTGAATAAGTGTAGTCTTAAAAACTTGAACGATAAAAACAAATTGCACAGTTATTTTTATCCTGGTTCGTTGTTAACTAAACTACTCCAGTCCACCCCCACGGAGTGATTTACCTCACCTGAGGATTTAATCCACTAATCGCAACAGATTACAATGGTTTTCCACTTAGACAACTTCTAAGTCTTCTAGAGTCTTCTGATCACAACTTGATCACTCTAGGAACAGCTGCTTAGAGACCTTCTAAGACTTCTCTAGAGTATACTGATCACAACCCGATCACTCTAGTCCTTTACAATTTAATGTAAACAAATTCTAAGAGTATTACAATTGCTTCTTAAAAGCGATAATCACAAACTGTGATATTTCTCTTACAGATTTAAGCTTAGACTCACTAAAGTATTACAACAGCAATGTAGTGAGCTTTGATGAAGATGAAGTTTCTGAGCTTTGAGTTGAACAGCGTTTCAGCAAGTTAATATTCACAGAAATTGTCAAGAATTGGTAACCTTGCTTCTCATCAGAACTTCATTTATATAGGCGTTTGAGAAGATGACCGTTGGGAGCATTTAATGCTTTGCGTATTCCGTACAGCATTGCATTTAATGTTTCACTGTTTTGTCAACTACCTCGAGCCTTGTTTTTGCTGTGACTACTGACATTGCCTTTAGTAGCTTTTAACGTTCCTTTTGTCAGTCAGCGTAGCCTGCCATCTAGTACTTGATTCTGATTTGTTCTTTGTAAATACTACGTTGAAAATCATCAGAGTACAAACAGCTTGGTGCAGAGCATCTTCTGATCCTTTGATCTTGATATGCTTCTGAGCGTGATTCCATGACTTCAGTGCTTCTGCTTCTGAACTCAAGTTCTTCTGATGCTTCTATAGACCATGTTCTGATTCTGCTTGACCATCTTCTGATGTCTTGCCAGACCATGTGCTGAAGTTGCATACTGAACCTTCTGAGTCAAAGCTTCTTAGCGCTGATTTGTGCATACTCTTTATATATTTCCTGAAAAGGAAATTGCATAGGATTAGAGTACCACATTATCTTGAGCAAAATTCATATACATTGTTATCATCAAAACTAAGATTATTGATCAGAACAATTCTTGTTCTAACATTGTTGATAATAGGTAGCTGCAAAAAGGAGATCGAAGGCTTCAAATGTGATATGAGCAAGGAGTTTGAAATGTTTGACCTTAGAAACATTTCATACTTCCTTCGTATCGAATTCTACAAGAGTAGTACATGCCTGATGATGCATCAATGAAGATATGCAAATGAGATTATCAAAAGATTTTAGATGGAAGACTGCAATGCAACTTCGACGCCTATTGAACCAAGATTCTAACTGTCGAAAGACTCATTTGAAGATGATGGTTATCCAACATAATACAAAATATTCATTGGATCATTAGGACAAAGCCTGATCTAACATACACTATGGGTATGGTGAGTAGATTAATGCGAAAGCCAAAGGTATCACACCTTGCAGCCACAAAGAGGATACTAAGGTATCTCCAAGGAATTCTCGACTATGGCATTTTGTTTCCTACAGTAAATGAAGGAAAAGAATGCAAACTAATGGATTACATTTACTCAAGTTGGTATGATATTGATGATGATGATGATGATGATAGAAACTCCACAAATGGTTGTGTGTTTATGCTAGGTGGTGCACCAGTTGCTAGGAACTCAAGAAAAGAACCAGTAGTAGTGTTGTCATCATGTGAGTTTGAGTATATAGATGCCTCTCTCTATGCATGTCAAGAAATATGGATATTAAATTTTTTCGAAGAAATCACAGGGAAGAATCATGAAGCAATAATCATGAAAATTGATAACATGTCTACTATCAATGTGGAGAAGAACCCGATAGCACATGGAAGAAGAAAACACATCGAGATTAGGTTCCATTATCTTCGAGAGCAAGTAGCAAATGATAAGTTGAACTTGGAACACTGCAGAGCTGAGAATCAGATTGCAGACTTCTTGAATAAGGATGTGTGGGTCGAACTGTTCAAGAGATTGAGAACTATGATGAATGGAGATAGCTTAGACACAATGAATTAGGTGGTGTGTTGAATATTTAACTTATTGAATTAGGTGGTGTGTAAGAATTATATTAATCCCCTAAATTAGTGTGTCTAAGTTATCTTCTTCGCCTGGTGTGTCCATTCGCTCTTGTTCGATACTTGGAGAAACTCCATATATCATTTCATTATTATCTCATATTTCCTTAGCGGATTAGCAATTATAAACATATGGAGGAATTGATTATCATCCAATGACATAAGTAAAACATTCTTAGTTTTGAAATCAATTTTCAACTTTTTCTTTTCCTCTATGGTCCAAAGGAAATTGGATTTATCTACTACTCCATTTATATGGTGAGTAGGGATAAAGAAACCATTGATTATAGTTTCTCATAACTCAAATTCAATGCTTTTGAATGAAATTGTAAATCTAGCTTTCCATGGTCTAAAACTATTACCAATAAACAGTGGAGGTATGTTTAGGAAAGATCTCTTGTTAGAAATGGAGTTGGAAGTAATCCTCCTTCTAAGACGATTAGTCTTTGAATAGAAGTTAGGCTCTGGTTCCGTTTGTTGAGCATGTGACTCCACAAACATGAGAGAGTGAGTGGTGGTGATTTGTGGGAGTTTGAAAAATGACAATTTAAAAACAAATTGTTTTCTAAATCATAGTTAAAAAAGACATTTGAATAAAATGTTTGAATATCGCAGCGGAAAATCAATTGAAGGAAAATAAACGAAAAGTAAAAAGATGGGAGTAAAGAGATGAAACCAAAATTTATAGAGGGTCGGTCTAATTGAAGTGAGCTAATCCTCTCCCCAAGACTTGATCTTTAGAGCATTCAGTAATGCTTATGAGCTTTTGTATTTTAATCTCATGAGCCCCCTTATACAAGGAAAATGAAATTCCATATTAACTTTCAATCAAACAGCGAACAATGGACTGAAGCGGATGTTTTGAACTAGTTAGTCTCCCAACTGAACTTGGGTTTTACACGGGATGACCATGAAATGAAACCCTCTTGAAGTAGTTCCATGTTAACTTTAATGAGTGTGTTATTCAGCCAAAATACTTTACAATAATGCCCTTATGTTTTTACAAATTATTGATCACTTAAATACGATCAAGTGAGCTCTCACACTTTCTCTCTTTCACACTCTGAAACTTCAAGACTTTACCGAATATACCAATCATATAGAACGTGTTTGAGTCTTCTTGGCGATGATACTTGATATATCTTTAAGTCGAACACCATCATCGATGGTCATTAAACACTAACTCTTCAGCTTTATTCGAAGGAAGAGTTTTGAACAAACTGTCTTATGCATCTTTGACTACTTGACATGCTTTCTTGGATTTGTGATTTAAGATCATATTGAATCTTTATAATTGTCTTCAAAGGTTGCATCTTCAAAAGTTGTCATCATCAAAACCAAATCATGATAGTCATGACTTGCTTTAGCTTTTGATCCCTTCTTGATTAAACTTACAAGCACATAGTTCTGCAAGGATAATATCTGATGAGATCTCTCTTACTCTATCTCTTTATTTATGTCATTTATATTTTTCGCTGCTTAATATCTGCTTCTACCTTTTTCATAGAATCAATCCTTCTTAAAATCAATCATTTTTTTAAATTGAAACCCAAATATCACAATTCACTCTCCAACCTCCTCTTATGTTTGAAATCACTTATTCGATAATACTTTGATGACGGGATAGTCCAAACGGCCTACAAGATTCAAAGAATCCAATTTGTCTTATAGAACCTTGTTTTCCTTAAAAAAAAAAAAAAAAAAAAAGTAGAATAATGATGAAATTATGCAATGGTTGGCTGAGCATGAGGAGACGTTATGAGAATAATAGCAAAACTAGAAATCCACTCATATATTAAGTAGTTAACAAATAGGTGCATATCAAAACTTGTCGCAATTAGTTATCACTTGCATTTCAAGGGAGGCAAAATTTATGATTTTTGTAGGGTGAAGATCTACACTGGAAATTGTAGGAAGCCACAACAAAATGGTGCAATGGATGTCGAGTTAAAACCTATAGCACATTCAAATCAGAAGGATTTACAAAGATTAAAAAACATTGGTTATAATGGATGAAGTATTAGACAGATTTAATTGGTGTAAAGATTTCTTTTGTTTTGGGTTTATTTCAAGAGTTGGAGTAACCTTTGACTAGAGTATGATTTGTACCTAGTCATTCATGCTTTTTGTAACCATCTTTTGGGTACTAGAAGACTTCGTGACAGTTGCAATGAATTATTTTAGTCTTGGAAGAAATTTACATTTCACATATTTATAAAAAGTAAAATATCTATGACAAATAAGTCTAAAAATTGTATTTTAGATGTTGGGGAATTTTGTTATGATTCAAAACACACACCAATTTGACTAGGAAAGACTCTAATAATTGTGATAAGGACGATCTTTATAGCTTCTACTTTCATTAATTGTCTAAATGTGTTTAGATATTAATTTAATTGTCAATCTTGTTTGGATGTTTGTCGGTAGCTCGATGTGTTTATATGTCTCTAGTTTATGAAAAAATAAAAAGAAAATCTTAATTACAAACTTATCATTTAAAAATAATAATTAAAAAATAATTTTGGATTTTAGTGTTAGAAACATAATAATATTATTTGTATTATTACAATTAAAAAATAATTTTGGATTTTAGTGTTAGAAACATAATAATATTAATTGTATTATTACAAAAGTTCAATAATTGAAAAATTAAAAAAATCGGCCCATGCAGGTCTCGAACCTGCGACCTTCGCGTTATTAGCACGACGCTCTAACCAACTGAGCTAATGGGCCATTTGTTTTAATTTTTGAATTGGACATTACTTGTCTCACACAAACTGGTAGAGAAACACTATGAAAATCCTAAAATGTCTTTACGAATCTGGTAGTATATTTCTAGACGCACTCATTTACACTAAAATCATGTTCATATGAGTCACACCTCTTTTTTTACCAGAAATTAGTCCAGAGTTACAATTTCATATTCATCTTATATGCACCTCATCCATTCCTATCTAAGACACCCTCATTTTGACATAATTTTGTCCAGAAAGATAATAAATTTTGATTTTTTTTTAGAAATTCACTTATGTAATTGACCATGTATTATAACTATATTGTCATACAAAAAATTATAAATTAAACCATACACTTATATAATAAGATAAAATTCCATGTATAAATAAATCAACTTCGATCCATAATATAGTCAAAATAACAAAGTAACAAATTATCCATAATACAAATACTATATTATTGCGTATGTTGGAATCCCCTGCTCCTTCGTGGCCTTTTGTACTGCAATATTGTTTGTGACTCAATAAGAATAGCATCTACAATAACCCTCCCATAAGAGCCTTCTGGAAAGTCTCCTCTGTTTATACTCACTCTCTGTTTCTACTCACTCGCGAAAGATCCATAATACGATGACATGCAAGTAACACATTAACAGCATAACTTGTCCTAGCTTACTCCTCCTCTAATATATTTTGATGACTTAGCCTAGATGGTTCTCCCTCTGTATCTAGTATCATATAAAGATGTGACACTCTAAAATACCACTAGACATAGTCATTAAGAAATAAGGGAATTTTGCATATAGCTTTAAAACAATTTTGTAAATTGCTAGTAGTTGTTAAGAGATAAGGGAATTTCTTAATACACCTTTAATAGGGGTGAGTTTGGAGATGCATCTCCGAATTTGTGGTGAGAATTAATATAAATTGATAAATTTGAATATGTATTTCCGAATTCAAAGAATATTTTAGACATTTTGCATGGGGTCCGTAAGAAAGATAAAAGGTGCGTTTAGAGTTTTTCTGAAAATGATGTACTTTTTAAAACGAGCTAATGATGCTTCATTAAAATAAAATAGTAATAATAAAATATAGGAACAAAAAAAAAGTCATGAAATAAATATAAATAATGATAAAAAAAAGAAAAAAGGGGCAGCAGTGTCATTTTAGAAAAGATGTTCTTCTCTTCCCACTTTCTTCGCTATGTTGAGAAGATTGAAATAATTAGAGGTGACAAAACGGGTCAGGTTTATAGGTTCAATCCGTTTAACTCATCATTTTTAGCGGGCTGAGCAGAAGTTTTTGGCTCGATTTTTTAAGTTGACTCGCCCCGCCTAACCCGCTTTAGAATCAGCGCGGAATTTTTCTTTAAAATTTTTTATACTTAAGAGTAAAAATTGAATAATGCGTTGAGGAAGTCAATCTACTAATTTTGTTTCTTTTTATTGATAAAAAACAGAAATTTGAGTACTTACATCTAACGTCGTCATAAATTAAAAAATTTGTTTTCTTGTTATTTGACTTACATTGATAGTGGATGCAAGTTGCTACTATGAAACTCAATAATTTATGAGAAACGAATTACAAATTGTAGAAGTAATGAAATAGTAAACTTTTTTTATTATTGCTTAGTAAAATACTACAATTTTTTTACTTATTTTATTATTTAATAACTCTTAAAGATGTGCATTATTGTTTGGATGGTCATAGCATATGATCTACAAGATAATAAATTATAGTAGTAAATTATTTAAAAATTTGTAAATAAAATAGTAAACAATAAAAAAAATTATAAATAAAATAGTAATCAAATTGAAAAAAAAAACAATTAAATGACAGGTCACCCGCCAACTCATTTGTAAACAGGGCGGACTTGACTTTTGAAAATTCATACATCTAAATTGATCCCCCTACGGGCCTAAACGGGACGGATCGCCCGCTTGCTACCCCTAGGTATAAGCCATGGATCCCACACATTTATCTCTCTACTCATTCTCTCTTTCAAACCCCCTTAGGAATAAGCATGGGTCCCACACATTTATCTCTATTCAATCTCTCTTTCAAACTAAACAAACAAATTTGAGTACTTCTTTTCAACTTCTCTTCTCTAACTTTTCTCTCCCTTATTTCACCTACACCAAAAATACCCTATAAGACCTGTTAAGTGTCTTTTTAAGTAAAACCCTACTTCAATTCAAATCTCATTCAAAACCGTACTTAACTGTCTTACTTAAAACTGTCTTACTTCTAACATCGGATTATCTTTCCAAGTACACCCTCTCATTGAGAGTTTATGATAGATTCAACTAGCCAAGAAAGATTCCTCATTGAGAGTTTATGATAGATTCAACCAGCCAAAAAGATTCCTCCCAAGGTGAAAATATGTGTTTCCACACAATTACGCAATGCGGTGAATATATTCCTTCAACTACTTTCAAATTGGTTTATTTCTAAGTATCTTTTAAAATTGGAAGGTATATAAACCGAATGCAAATTGGAAGAAAATTATAAATAAATAACATAATGTAAATGTTGTTTTCCTACTTAGTTTAGGAGCCAAAGTTTTGATTGATCTTACTGAATAAAAAAATAATCTTTTTCAATAAAAGCAAACTCAAGACCTTCACAAGTTCTCTCAACTAAATTTGATAAAATGAATACAAAACAGCAAATGATAGAAAAACCTACATATGCTCTTTCAACTCTAACGTACAACAAACATTGAAATACAAAGTGTTTTTGAATCCGCGGTGTGAATGGTGGAACCACAGTAGTGCCAATGCGAGCTGTCTCACATAACTTAGTTGTCACAAAATATCACTGTGAAAACACCTACCCCAAACACAAGCTAAGTTGGATGCTGCAAATACTGGGGCTTACGGGTTTAACCGCTTCCGAAGTTCCTCCACAAAATTTCCTCTAGGAATGTTTATGTTCACATCACTACCTGACTCGAGGCTTTTCAACTGCACTGTGCCTTCTTTTATTTCCTGCTCGCCAACTAGTATCATCCAAGGGATTCTTGATTCTTTTGCATAGTCAAAGTGCTTCGGTCTCCTCTTGTTGACCAAAAATTCTGCTTTCACCCCAGCATCCCATAGTTCACCAGCTAGCTCTCCAGCTAGTGTCACGTCATTCCCTAATATGCTCACTAGGACTTCTGTCTTGGTTGGTCGGGCCATCTAGCAAAAACAAAAAATTATAAGGAAAATAGTGGTTGTCTTTCTATGTGATAATGTAACTCGGTCGTTCATAACTTGATAAGGACATGAATTTTCTGAAATTATATTCAAAAGGAAACAACTAAGATCAGTTTTATCATCATTTCCACACCAAAAAAGCAACAAAAAGAAAAAGAAAATATGTAAAAGTGAGCTGCAAACATCCCTAGTGAATAGATGCACCCCACTGAATGAAATTAAGTCATCAGCCAAACATCATAAGAAATTGTGTGAGTATCTATCTGATGGGTTTAGGAAATTATCAGTGACACAATTATGCAATGGCAGTTAGGGTTAGAAAAAAAATTAGATGTTGAAATGGGATTTGATATAGAGAACAATCATGGAAGATTTCTCTTTTTGACATAAAACAATAAAAGTTAGCTATCAAGCATTATGATCACCTGGTTCTGATCCTTCTGCTGTTGCTCCATTATGGCAAATACTCTTTCGATTCCCAAACTTACACCAACTGCTGGAACTTGCTTTGAACCAAACATTCCTATCAGATTATCATATCGACCACCAGCAGCAATTGAACCAACCTGTGTAAAAACCATCACTAAATATAAGCAAAAGCTTTCAGTAAAAACTGTGTAAATGAAACAAGACAGAGGAGAGTATATGCAATGAAAAAACATGACTATCATAAGCCATCCTAAAGAATCAAGAACTTCAAAGTATTTCGTTATATATAATACATATGCTTTCTAGATAAGAATAAGGCAAATGCTAACAAGTGTCCTAAGGAAACGTGTTAAAAAACCAAAGGTAAAAACTTGTCTTGGAATTTGTGTTTAAACTTCAAAGAATTAAATACATAAATTCCAAGATAACATGTGCCCTAAACCCTGGGTATTTTTAGCAAAACCCTAAGAATAATTGCAGAAAAATGATAAGAAAATTGTGTTGAGACCCATCCCAATCTTTGCTACTTCAAGTTAAAATTAGCGCTAATCACTGAACTTTTTCTACAATATAGAATGAACAGAATTGCAATGCCCACTGATACAACCATACAAAATGGACTTTTTTGCATCACCTTTCTAATTTACTAATCATATATAGCAAAGGTGCTAAAGTAGTTTAACCATTATATATATCCTACATAACATGTTTAACTACATTAGAAATTAAAATTAAAATGCCACACAACAAAAAAAGAAAGGGCCTTGAATTTTTAGGAATGCAGGTTGATTATTTAAATTGTAGTAGACAACCAGTTAGACAAAGTCTGACTATAACCCATGTAAGTTACAAGTCGAGCTATAAGAGAATAATGAATTAGTAAAAATATATTTGCAGCAACTTTGCTCGGTCTTGATTATGAGTTGATCTCGGGATGAAATGATCATCTAATTGCTCAAATTTGGTTTTTAAAAAAGGAATATATCATTGAAGGGTAAGAAATACTCCTACAGCAGCAAAAGATAAAACTGAGATGTGAGAACAAAGAGAATCATCATTTCAAAAATACTCCAATTTCTCTGAACACCCGAGTGCAATATACTCCTTTTCAAAAATCAAGGGTTAAAAAGCATAGAAACCAGCAAATTTATTTTCTAACAAAAGATGAAAAACAAATCTTACTATGCACAGATTTAAATCCCACAGCAAAATTACCAAACCAGTTCTTACTTAAATTCACCGCAAAAACCAATGAAAACTAAATCCTAATTTAGAAGGTAGTTTGTTAGAACCCATATAACCAAGAATTGAACCTTAAATCCCACTCTCTCACCTCCTATATATCTTGTCCACTAAAACCATTAACAATCTTTCAATCTACATCTTTCATACAAAAGTTTCCCCATTAAAATTAATATCTGTCTAAAATGCTAAAACTTCTGCTTTCTAATTTATTTCATCTCTTTTCAATCCTATTTCTAGTGTGCAAGCTCCTTTTATTTAATTCTTCATTACTAATTCCTCATTACATCTTTTTTTATTGCTAATTCTTCATTACATCTAAAGTTGCACAAGGGCTAATATAATGAATTGTGCCCCTCAAAGAATGAAGGGACTAGAGAACATCAATAAACATTTCAGAATGGAGACATGATTAAAGACATGAGAATTACCTGAGCACCCCCTTTAAAAACAGCTTCAAATATAACTCCAGTATAATAATCAAGACCTCTGGCAAGACTTAAGTCAAAAACCACCTTGTCAAGGCGTTTTGATTTATCCAGAGCTTTAAATAAAATTTCCAGATCATTCAATGCATCAACAGATCCAGCATTTTCTAAGAAAGCACTGCCTTCTTGTTTAAGTTTAGATAATAATGTTAAAGGATGTCCTTTTTCTTTAACAAAAGTTCCAATTCTGTCAGCTGTCTCAGCAGTTAATCCTTTCTCTTCCACCTACAGCGTGAAAGTCAGTAAAAACCACATTACTAAACTTAAGAATGGCTTTACAAAAGATACCTTCCAGAGTTAACAGTTTAGAGTGAATATTAATGTTATAAAGAATTGTCATCAGACAACAGACATATTCTAAAGGGCAACAACTATCGTAAGTCTCAAAATCCTTTGCCAATGTAATGCAACATACTTGCATAGTTCTACGAACATTTAAATTGTGAATGCATTTTTAAATAAAAGAAAATATTAAAAAATATATATATTAAATCACACTACTCACAATATTTGTTCAACTCACTCCAGCCCACATCAGATTGATGAAATGCAAGTTAATCCTCCAAGTACAATAAAATGATGCTATCATATATTTCAAAAAAAGAAAAAATAATAACACAAGATTTAAAAGATAAACACTCAGTCTAATGCATTCAATAAGCCATTTTAATTTGATCAAGTTCAACATTTGAAATCATACAGGTTACCAGTAACAGCAGAACAGAAAATGGATGCAAAATCGAAAAATAATGCAATCCAGACACTCCTCATAAATGAAGAAACAACAATAGAAAATGTTTTGGCATAGTAAGTATCCAATGACGGGGTGTTGGCATCCTCAATAAATCATGCAACAATATTTACCAAAAGAATGCAAAGGCACCAACTTGAATTCCATCCCTAAATCAAACTATTTCCCACTGATAAAGCATAAACTATAGGCATTTAGAAATGAAAATAAAATAAAACCCTACATCTTTCAAAATGTGCAACACAGAGAAAAGTTTAAGCACAATAAAATTGGCACACTAAATCAAAATAAAAAAAATTATAAAGGAAATAGAAACAAACAACATATGTCCTCACCATTTCTTTTCTTATCTGTTCAAATGATTGTTTGTCTAATTTGTCGATACTTGAACATATAGTCCTAAACTTTTCAGGAGGCACTCCACATATTTGCATCATGCCATCCAGTAACTTTCTATGATTCAACTTTACCTGTGAAATAAAAAGATTAACAGAAAGGTCATAACAAAACACAATATATAATTTGAAGACATTATTAATTAAATATGAAATTTAACCACTGAACTGGAAAACCCCGGTCAATCATCAGACATATTCAAATGAATGATATTATAAAGTTAAATTATAGCAAATAAGATAGGATGAGTAATCTAGTCAAATTTAACAAGATCACAGGAGCTCGCAAAACTCAATCACCAGGCACATCCAGAGTAATGATATTATATGGGTAAGTTACAGCAAATAAGCAGGGATGAGTAAAGTAGTTACATTTAACAAGATCATTACGAAGATCACATTAGCCAGCAGGTAATCTGATCATTGAAACGAGTCGGGTTGATTAAAATCATTCAGCTTTAGCACGACATTGCAAAAAGATATTAAACTAGTAGGTTGATAGCAACACATGTCTAAGACTTGATGCCGACAAATATGCTATTAAAAATTCTACTTCAAATTAAAACTTAAAAGCCTGGCACATATACTAATACATATTATGATATAGTCCTATGTGAAAAACTGCTCACCAAAATACATATAGACAGACCATGAAAAATAGTAATGGTTAAAGAACTATAAAACCACGAACTCAGGCAAGTCTAAATAGTTAAATAGATCATTTTTATGGATGGTGGACCATGGTGTAGAACCCAAACTACAACATATGGCGCTGCCATATCCGACGTATGGCATCATGGCCCCGCCTTCCTTCACAAATTTTTGGCTGTGGCAGAGAGCCAAAAATCTGCCGCTAATATCCGCCATGACCAATATTATCAACTAGTGGCGCCATGGCCACTATGGAGGGATACACATGGCGGTTTTTCGGCTCTCCGCAATGGTAACTATCAGCTGATATTGCAGGTTTTTCTGCCGTTATCCTCTATAACAGCACCACAAAGCAGTCGGTATGGCAGGATTTTGGCTCTCCGCCATCGACAACACTGGCCATGACAGATATTTGACAAAACTGCTACAAATCCAGAAAACCAATATTTTTTGTAGCTGGAATGTTATAAAAATTTACCTCAAAATCCCCAATGTTCAGCTCATCAAGCAATTCAGTCAAAATTCTGACAACCTCAAAATCTGGAGCCATTTTTTCAGCTGGACCAGCAATATCAAAGTCACATTGATAAAATTCACGGTATCTTCCTTTAGATGGATTATCCCTTCTGTAGACCTTAGCTATTTGGTACCTTTTCAAAGATGTCAGACCATTCATAGCTACAAACCTAGCAAATGGAACAGTCAAATCATACCTCAAAGAACAGAGCTCCCCACCCTGTCAAACAAGTTGATTACCAGTTAGCTTTGAAATGAAATTCAATTTTATTAATGATTTTGGTGGGAAGTAGGAACCAATCTGACCGAGAACCTTAATGGTGATCTGTCTTAAAAAGCAGATGTCTAGATTCATGAAAGCGATCAAAAATATCAGAAGTGAAAATTCTACAGATCAAAAATATACAAATTTGTTCACTATTTTGAATGCTTGAATTTTTTTCGCATCATTTTTCTTTGGAGAAAATTTTGTCATAAATCAACTCAACTTGTCAAGAAGTGAGCAAGCAATAAACATATGTACCTGATCAGCAAGATCATAAATCAACTTTGAGTCTTCTCCATATTTTCCCATGAGAGTTTCTCGCAATTCAAACACAGGTGTATCCAAGGCTGTGGCGCCATGCCTCTCAAAAACTTCTTCTATTACTGAAAATGCCTTCTTTCTAATTGTCATTTGTTCTTTAGCAAAATCACGTGTCCCCTGATATGGTCACATTGTGATACTTAAGGTAAGACTACCAAAAAAGTAATAAAGTTAAGAGAACTACAACATGCCTAACACAGTCTAAGTAACACAAAGTCAATCTTATCCATAAAATAAAATTACCTTAGGAATCTTGGGCAATCTTCTGCTTTCATTGCTTTCTACGACATCCTTTACTTTCAATAAAAATTCATTGAATTCAGGTCTTGCCAAATCAAAAAACAATAGAAAATCAGCAACCCAAGTCTCCAATAGCCGCGAATTCTCTACATCACTCTTCTTCTCACTCTGCAACCTATCCTTAATCAACTGCAAAATCGAACTAGTTCCTTTTCCCAAAACAGCCTTCTTCTTCTTCTTTTCTACTTTAGAACTCTCTCCATTTTCTGTAGCACCTCGAATCTTTTCATTCAACTCAGCAGCCTCAAGTACAGCATAAGCAGTCACAAGTTCCCATGCCACAATTTTCCACACAAGCGCAAACAACACATTGATTTCATGTGCGAACTTATCATACACCTTTCCAGAATACAAACTAAAAGATTCATTAAAACTACTAGCCAAACTAGCATCAGTTGGACATTCCTTCCCAAAAATTTCACCAATTTTCGATTTCAAATCATCACCACCAATCAACAACAAGTTACTTTGTGCACGAGCAAAACTACACTCACCCAATTCCCTCAATGCCATTGCCAAAGGCAACAACACATTACACACAGTCTGCTCACTCCCAAGCTCAACTTTCCCCAATTTATGACCGGAATTCAATTCAACTCGCATCCTAGAATGCACTGATTTCACCTTCTCCCTAATAATCCCATGAATTTTCGGAACTTTCACAACTGAAGAAATTATTTCCTTCCCCACAAACTTAGATCCATTAAGCAAAATCCTCATATCACCAGCAACTCCAACTTCCTCCTTAGAACTATGTCCATCACCGGAATCCATCAAATTGAAAACACTCACATCAGCTTTCAACGCCTCGCAAGAAAACGCCGCAGCCACATCTGCAAAAGCAGACAGCGCCGTCGATTGATGATCCAAAACCGCGGAAACACCGAGCAACCCTAAACACGCGTTGTTGATCAACAATAACTGTTCATCTTCCGTCACATCAAGTTCTTTGAAATCAAAACTCTTCTGATTCGAATTAAGTGCTTCTGATATGCATAACGGAGCGTGTTTTGACGAGTTAGAGAGGAGGAGTTTGTTGAGGAGGACGATGAGGAAGGCTCTGGTTTCTTCTAGGGTTAGGAATTCGGGGATGTTGATTTTCTGCTTTAGCGACGGCGTTGAGGTTAACCGGTCGAGTGCGGATGAGTCTATCCGGGCTTGAGCTTGGCCAGTGGCGGTGGCGTAGACGGAGGAGGAAGAGAGAGATGAACCCTTGCCGCCGAGTGTTACGGCGGATACCTCCTTGTGAGTCATTGTTGGAAGGAGTGAGTGACAATCGAGGGTTTAGCCTCAGTTCAGACAGTAGAGTTATTTCTAAAGCTAAACTCTTTTTGTTTTCCGTTTATAAGTAAAAAGATATATTTTTTGACAAAAATGTAATGGAAATTTCTTATCTTTTTTACGAATGTATAAGTTTCTTTTTTATAATATATGGCTACGGTTAAATTGATGAATAAAAAAGGAGGGGAGCGATATATGATTAAACTAGTAGAAGGCTTTGATTGTTGTTGATAATTATAAAATAACTAATATAATGAGAGAAAAAGAAAAATACACTGAGTGAGGCAATTATAAGAGTTTTTATTGATTATATGTGTAAAATTGTCTTACACTAACCGTACATTATTTTTAAACTTATATAATAATTATATTTATAAATATTTTTTTAATATTTATTGATATAATAAAAAATTAAGTATGAAACTTCAACAAAATAGTTATAAATTTAATAGAATATTAAATTATTGAACTCATTTAATTTTAAAATATTTATAATTTTATTATCTATTAGATTTTAACTTATTTCTAACTATTCATAAATATTTTTCAACTTCGTTGTAAATATGTATTACATAGAGAATGAATTCTATCCACATGTACTCCAAAGACATTCTAATATACACTTTTCATATATTTCAGCAAATTATTGAATAATCTTTTTCACTATCCAATATTTACTACTAGTACTTCATAAAATTTTCATTTATATGAGAGCAACTTAAATCACAAATCATCAACGTAGGAATCACTGCCTCACTAAATCAAATTAAATTGACTTAATCACAGGCAACGCCCACTTTACTAACAAACTTCTCTCACATCATCTTCCTAGAAAATCATCCCAAACACCAATATTCATCATACATACAACCAATTTACCCTCTCTTTTCTACTAATTTCAAAACATTTAAGTACATTATTAGGCATACTAGTATAAAAATTATAGGACTTAACACAACCATGTACAATACTTGATGAGTCTAATTGAAGTTGATGTAATAGTAACAAAACATATGCCAGCCTCTCCTTTTCAGGATCAATTTTACAATACTTTTAAATTCAATGTTAAGCCTTCAATATACTAACTCAAAATTATTTTTAAAAACAAATTAAGAAACAATTTAGAAAAACTCAATACAAGCATGCATTATCATGAACGAACTATCAACAAATGTCAAAGAGTGACAAATAATGACAACTTCATAAATAAAACATTGTAACTTTTAAGATGAGCGGTGGTACAAAATATAAAAACAGATGTTACATAATCACTAAAATACTAACTCAGTACATGTCTTTAAAATTATGTTGAAAACAATTTGCTACATCTTCCAAAAGGCATATTGCTCAACTATACTAACTAATTAACCATGTGGTCAAGCAAAAAAGATTATCTTTAAACTAATTTAATTTCAAGCTTAATCTACATGAACATGCAAGAGAATAGTGCCAAATTATATATCTAAAAAGGTACATATCAACTCATATTTAATATTTTGTAATAATAGTAACTTGGATTTGTAACAAATTAGATAACAAATTAGAAAAGGATTGAACTAAGAGAAACAAAATTGAGATGGAACTAAGTGTTTGACATACATTAAATGTTGATTGACAGGATGTATATTTTAGCAACGGGCTAGCTAGATATAGTGATGTAATACTCAGCACTGGTATCTAGGAGTTGTTGTGCTGATGTTGACATAACTTTCAAATCGTACACATGGCTGCATTTCAACAGTCTATGTTGAAATGCGGTTTTTTTAGATGACTCTTGGTCCTTGCAGAAGTAGTAATGTAAATCAGTCAATTTAAGATATTGTAGAATTCTTTATGTGTTAGGCATGATCCTTACAGGTACAAAAACATGAAAGTGAGTTATGAAGATACCTTGTGAACCTAATTTCAACTTTAAAAGATAGTAAGTTGATAACCAGTAACTCCATTCATAGATTTTGATATTAATACAGTCCATTTAAATTTTGTAAATGTTAAAGCATTTGAAATGTGCTGACATGTTTGATGAATTATTTTTAAAAAAGTAAATAACATTGTCTATGTAAATAATTAGTGATATGTAACTTAATAGTGCTAATCAAACTAAAAACCAAAGAATGGTAGTTGGCATGTAATGAATAGGTTAGTTTCTTGAAAATGTGACAAGAAAACATAGGAAATTGACAAAATTAGGGAAATGTGTGGTTAGTGGCTAGCTATGATAGGTTTTCCAATCTAATAGAAGACTTAATGAAAATTTAAAGCATAGTTGAGTTGGATGATTTGAAATGTTTGACATAGGAGAGGTAAATATTAAATGCTCAATTGTGAAAAATAAGCATAGTACAGTACCTCCTTTACCCTTTCCAACATAACGAGTCTCTGATATCATGAAAAAAATGGTTATGCAAGAAAGTAACAAATCAATAATGAGTCCCTATTTGGGTGAAAAATGGATTAAAGCAGTTAAAAATAAGAGAGAATTAATGAGTCCCCAAGAGCATGAAAAAATAATTGAAAAGTCACCAGAATAAGAAACCATGAAAGCTTTGTTCAAGAAAAGTGTTATCAATGATACACAGTATGCCCCTGGTTTAACTTTTATGACTTGGACAAATATACCACATTATAAAGCCAAGAGTTAGAGCTATGTACCTGCAGTGCATAATGTAACACCCCGATTTTTTATTTAGTAATTATTTTATTATTTAATTTCTATGATAATTATTATTTGATGGGTTGAATAATTAATTATTTGAGTTTTGGTGAATATGTGATTTAATTGGATTATTATGTGAATAATTGATTAAATAGAATATACGTATGTGTATTATATATTATTTGGGTTTGTGAGTGTGAGAATATAAATAACTAGTTAGGCTTAATAATGAGAATAAGTAATTACAGTGTGAGTGTGTATTACTAAGTCCATTAGTGGATTTAAGTTAGTAAGGGTTATACAAAACAAGAGAGATATAGAATTAGAAAGAAGAGGAGAGAAGATAAGAGGGAGAAAAGAGGGGAAGAGAAGGAAGAACCTTATAAGTGTCTCCATCTAAGGTAAGGGTGAATATTCCTTGAATGTTGGGTTTATATAATGATGGGTGATGGATAAAAGCATAAAAATAGAGATTTCGTTCTTGAAATTGCTAGATTTGAAATGTTAGGGTTTAGATTTTGATTTTAAACTTTTGTGTTAGAAATCATGTTTTAAGGCTCCTAATTGTTGATACATATTAGATATAGGTTGCTATGTATTTAATTTGTATTATAGTGATATTTATATGAGATTTTGAGGGGATTTGAGTGGGAACCCGAGAGCTGCTCGCAAGAAAAATGCAGGATTTTTGTAAAACTTTAAAAATTCATGACTTGAGTTCCGGGTGTCCTTTTGAATCGCCGTTTGAACCTGGAGAAATCTAACACAGTGTACTTTCTTATAAAAATGGTTTTGTGTTCTAGAAATAAATCTATTTGGTGTGTAATAAGGTTTTGTGGTGTTAGTGTTGTAGCGGTGAAATTTGTGAGACTAAAGCCATTGAATTGACTTAGCTCATATGTTTTAAACACATTTTCCACCGTGCTTTATTGTTTCCAAAGGAAATGGGAGAAAGAGCGAATAAAACCCACAAAAGATTTTAAAATCAAAACTAATAAAATAAACAGAGATTTGGTTAAAGGGGGTTTGTTATGCAAGGGGAAGGTTTTAAGCACCCCTCACATCTATGGTACTCCATAGGGACCTCATTGAAAATATTATTGTTGTTGTTATAAAATGACTTTTTGTGTTTTTGTTTAAATAGAATGGGAGGATGAGAAAATAAGGTTTTAAAAGTGAGCTCGATAAGATATCACATCTTAAACCTACATACCCCTTAAGTGCAGTAGGGAAGTCAGAGCTTTTGTAGTTCCTCTTAAAAGGAAAATAAAAGAGTCAAGTGGCCAAACTCTTTTTGGGTGTTGAGCTTTAACAATACTCAGCGGGTTTTTAAAAAGTTAAGTTTTAACAATACTTAACAAGTTTAATTAAAGAGCCAAGCTTTAACAATACAAGGCTAGGGTTTTTTTTGAAATAAAAGCTTTATATTTCAAAGGGAGAATATACAAACAGTTATGGCCAAGAGCCAATTACATAGGGACTAACTAATTACATTAGTAACATAGCAATTTTGCTTCTATAGATGGTATGCTTCCATCCTCTATAAACAATAGCATCAACTATATTTTTAACAATTCTATCACTATCTATAGTATAAGAATCTTTATGAAATATGTAGTTGTTTCTTTGAGTCCATATAGCATAGATTGTCTCTGCTGCCACAACTTTGAAGAGCCCTTTTCTCTAACCCTTGCCATGAGTCCAAGTCTTAATCCAGTTGAGGTTAACAATTCTGTCATTTTAATTGCATCCATTTACATATTCCTGTCCATATAACAGTGGAGTGTTTACAATTAAAGATAATATGCTCAAGAGATTCAACATCATGCCCACATAGCTCACATCTAGTATCTTGCAGCAGCCCAATTTTATAGAGTCTATCTTTTGTCGCCATACGGCCATGACAGCATAACTAGAGGGCCAACTTTGCTCGAGGTCTGGCTATATTATGACACATTAAGTGGTGCCAATCAGTAACAGTGTTCTCATGTATCAGGCAGTGGTAGGCTTTAGTCATAGAAAACTTTATGTGACTCACTATGCTGTCCCAGATTTGGCTAATAGCTCCAATATCAGATCTCCTATTCATGATACTTTTTAATATCCAAGTACAATTATCCTTGGCAGCTGCATTCAATGGTTTAAAAGAAGTTGGTTGAGTTTAACAATACAAAACCAATGATTGATTTTAAAAAGATTGAGCTTTAACAATGCAAAACCATTTTTAAAACAAGTGGGGTGCAAAGCTTTAACAATACTAAGCACAAAGATAAAAGAGATTGGAAGAGATATTGAGTACCATGACAATTTTAGTCAATACCATTCTTATTCCTTTGGATATTTCAACAATAACTTAAGAAATCAATCAAGGATACCTCAAGTGTGTGTGTGTGTGTGTGTGTGATAACATGTGTCACAAAAGTAAACAAGTGAGTATAACAAAGAGATCAATGCAAATTCAAATGATAATGGATAAAAGGATGTTTGTACCTTTGGAATAATTTCATGTATGAATGAATATGATGGATGATGGATGGATAAATATCTCATGCATATGGTTAGTAAACAAAGTATGATAATACCATGAATAAAGTACAAGTGTACAAGGATGAAAATCAACAAGTATATGTACAAAGGCAAAGAAAGAGATCAAAGCAACAAGTTATATCAATATGAAGATTGAAATTCTGGTAACAGATATGTGATGTCGAATGAGATGTCACGGCACAAATATCTATTGATAAAGTTTATGGAACAAGATGACAGCAGTAACGATAAACAGTGTAGAAAGGTAAAAGACACAAGGAATTGTTTACCCAGTTCTGAACAACCTTCCTACTCTGGGGGCTACCAAGTTAGGGATGAAATAAATATACGATAGTATCAATTCCAAGTTAAACTCCCCCGTTTACAACTTCTCACTTCAAATCACTACCCTTCCTATGACTTCTACCTAAGACTCACATAGGTATGAGGCCCTCCTCAAATCCCCACAGTCACAACCCGTGACAAACACCATAAACAATAAACAGTAGAAGACACTCTTCCAAAACATACAATTCTCAATGCTTAAAAGTTTATGAGAACGACACTACTCACCTTGCTTAATAGCTTCGGAGATTAAACAACATTCAACACCTACAGGTTTGTGAATGCACACACATGGAACTTACAACACAACTAACAATAAGGATTCCTAGAACCCTAAAAATATAAATACCAGTTTCACTTAAAACTAGGTATAGACCAGTCTATTTATAGAATTAGCATTGACTGAATTGGGCCTAAAACCACAGCAAGGAGGCTGCACAAAGTCTGTTGCTTGATCTCCCAGAAAATAGGTTTTTAATCCAATATTTCCTAAATTGTTTCCAATTATAGAGATTGTAAAAACCAACAAATATATCTGATTGAGTCGATCTTGGATACACATAAGCTAACCGAATATTCTACAATATTTTGTAGCTAACAAAACAATTGATATATCTTGACATATCAGCTCCAACAAGCACGCCCCAGTAAACAGAATGATATACCTGTAATGTTGTGACATTTTGTTCGACATATTGAAAACTGAATGATATGGCTTTTTATTCAATATGTTTCAGCTAGGTTGGTTTTACCAAAATGCATGTCAATCTTAGAGAAACTACAAAGATGCTAAAGATCAAAGATTTAAATTAAGGTTTTGAAAATTAAGGTTTTAGAACCATACCTAAATCTAATTTATTTTAAAAAATGATTAAAGTGCCATACCCTAAAGGAGAGTAGGTCTAAGGGTACATGGTAGCATCAAAGAGACTTCAACCTAGCCCTAAACAAATTCACACAAAAATATACAAGAGTCTACTTGATGAAAATAGTTGTCGCCTCGGTTTTTTTTGTGGGATGCGAACTGACTCTTCTTTTATTTTTGAGTTGTGAAAATCAGAGAGTCGCCACCGACTTTTATTTTATCCAATTAAGGAAAGGTTTATAAAAGAAACAGAAAAAAACATTAAAGAGATTTTGGGTTCGGGGGGTAGGTTATACAAAGGGAAGGTGTTAGCACCCTTTGTATCCATGGTTATCCATGGGCTCTTAATTGCTTAGCTCACTTGTTTGAATTGTTTGTTTTGCTTGAAATGCTTGTATGTGGTTTTAAATATTTTGTAAAGAGTTAACTTTGTAATGATCCTTGTGCGGATGTATAAAAAGTATTTATCTTTCGAAAGATGTTTTGATGGTTTGAAAAAGATTTATAACTTCGTAATGATCCTTGTTTGGATCTGTACAAAGTGTAGTCTTTTGAGAGTTTGTTTTGGAAAAACAGTGATATGTGAGAACTTTTGTTGTTTTTGATTGAGCAAGCAATTAGGAGGTATACCCTAAGTTTATAAGGTTTTTTCCCATTTTATTTAGAAAGTTTTCTTTGACTGGATACAGAAGAAAAATTTGAACTTTTGCATTTGAAATAATATGATTGGTTTGAAAAAGAGTAACAGGGATTACCCTAAGAGGTGCAAGTGTGATTGTGTTTGATTCAGATATTTTTTGTCTTTGAGTTTAGTGATCTAGCGCTTCAGTTTTTATTCTTGCCATACACGCAGTTTGATATGTACTGAAATTTAAAGTGCGGGAATGTAAAATGTGGAAAGTAAATCTACGCTATTACATCGATTGTGCGAGAAATGTAAACTACGCTATTTACATGAATTTGACAACCTATACACTTATCTATGAATTTAAATTGCAATAAGATAAAGGGAAAATATTTTTGGATTTTTGGATTGGTTAATTTAATTAAAATTAAGGCATAACTAATTTAATTAAAAAGGTCAAGAATTAGAAATAAAATTTAAACCTAAAAATTAAGTCTAAAAAACGTCCAAATTGTTGGTTAATTAATTTTCAAATAAAATTAATTTTTTTGTGATTTTTGAAATTGTTTTGGAGATTCTTAAGTTCATCAACATATAATTATACAAATAATATTACACATAAATTAAACTTAAATATAAAAAATATTCTAATTATGCACAAAATTAGTTCATGATATGTAAACTTAATTTAATAAAAAGAAAATATTTTTCTGATTTTTTGATAGGCTAGAAATAATTAAAAGATAAATATATAAATATTATCTAATTAATTAAACAAAATATTTTAATTATGAAGAAAAATAAAATATTTTTATATCAAAAATTAATATAATATTTTATCAACCTAAAAATACTTTTAGTATAATTTTCTGATTTTTTAAACTATTTTAAAATAATTTTGCAAAGAAAATCAAATAAAAATAAAAAATATAAATTAAGTGATCATGTGTGGTTGATTGGAGGGTCTATGGTGTGGAAGGCGTGATCAGGTGCGTTGGATCTTAATCAGATGGCTGATAACTGAGGGAACATGGCAGGCTCGTGGACTGCAAAGCACAGGAACCGGGGAGGGTAAAAACGCGCGCTGGTTTGAATGAACCAATCACGTGGCTCCACGCTTCATCTTCTTCATTCCAAAATCCTGCAACCGTAGGTAAAGGTTTTACCTACGGTTTTTTTCCGTCACTAAAACTCCTGCAAATCAAAAATCACAAGACATGCAATATAAATAAAACATGAGACCATGGATCGACTGCAAATGGTCCACTGATCACAACCATGACCTTAGTTTTGTCTGATTTTGCCTTAAACGAAAAGCCCCGTTTCGAGCTTCAAGAACCCTAAAATGGCATATGCTTCAAACATCCATTAAAATCAAATTAAAGCTCCAGAAACGATCAGAGCATCTAACCAAACACAAATATGCAATTACATCTTGTTAAACATGCATGTATGATTGAATTCGTGTTAGTTTTTGTTTGGACAAACCGTGAGCTATAGTGCTTGGTTCAGGGTGTTTTGATTGTTGGAAATGATTGGGATAGCTTCAGAATTGTTTGAGGAATGTGTTTGGATGTTTATTTGCACTTGAATTTAGCTTAAACTCAGAATTCGAATTTTGAATTTCTTTGAAAATTTCAAGTGTGATACAAGTATATCTTTGGCTCTGAATTCGTGTGTGTTTGATACTGATGGACTCAAGCTACTTATAGGCAATATTGAATGCTGAGAACTTAAGCAACCATGCCTTTCTTCCATACTTGAGTGCTTTTGAATCTTTGAATTTTTTATTAATAAAACCTTTGAAAATCTTGGCCATGGCTTCAATTTTCTTCACCCCTCTTGCCATAGGTCTTCTGTACATCTCTGCCCCATAATTTGAATCAATCTTGGTGACTCATACTAGAGACAAAACCTTGGATAATTGTCTTGGATCATTTCTTTTTTAATTTAACTTTAAATGAAGTAAAATTAAATCAAAAAAGCAATAAAAATGTTATGGGCCTAAGATTGGTCGTGGGTGGCCTTAAACATCCTTAGGAACATGTTTGGATCACAAATGCTTGGGCCCTTTTGGAAAAAAAACAAATTTGATCAATGTTGGTTTCATGCATTTTCCCAAAAAATAGCCAACTTTAACAAGGCATAACTCCCTCAATTTTGATCATATGAAGGAGTTCTTGTACTTTTTAGAATCCTCAAGATGTCCTCTACAAGCCACTTTGGAAGCTTTTTTGCATTTGGAGAAGTTATCTTGATGTTATGGGCTTTGACAAAAAACTGCTTTCTGTTGACTTTGAAAATGACCTGTAATGTCTTGGCTCATATTTCCCAAATGGTGAATCCAATGACCATGGGACCAATTCTATTTGAAATATAATTGAATTTCCTTCAAAATAAGCTTTGGTTGGAATTTTTAGGATGAACGAGGAGAGAGTTATGGCCGGTCAAAGTTCAGTTGACTTTTTAGGAGAAAACCCTAATTTTGAAACTTAGAGTTTTGTCGATTTCTGAACTTTTCTTGATGAATTATGATAAACCATTGATCAAATGATGAATATTTTGACAAAATGTGGATGTTGACAAAAAATTGCATTTTTGACTGTCTGTTGACTTTTCGGTCAAACTGGTTGTCTGTTGACTGTTTGAGCTGTTGACTGTGCGTCCGAGCAAATCGAAGTTTGAAAATTTGTCTGGTGGTACTTTGAAACATATGGAGATCCATGAAATCCATTTGAGGTCTCAAAAACTCGTTCTCCTGAAAAAAAACAAAAACCCTAGTTAGGGACTGTTTGTGTAGGAGACAGTTAGGCGTACCTGATTTTTGTGCAGTGTTGAGTCTCTGTTGATCTTGTGATTATCAGAAGACTTCTAGAACAAAAATCTTGGAAATTTGAAATGTGAAAGATCGATTTGACTGACGGTACAAATACGGAGAATTGCGCTGTCAGCGATTTGACTGGTAACTGGCTGTCCGAGTATTAACATAACAGTTAAAGTAAAAACCCAACAGTTTAATTTTTTCTTTTTGTTTTTGTTGTGTTAATGGTGAAAAATTATTTACATGGTTTGTTAGAAAAACAAAAAATAAAAAATATACACTGTATGCAAATGAAATTACTGATAATAATATTGAAAAGGATTTAATGCACAGAAATAAAAATTTAACTAGCAATAAACACGCATAATATTATCTCAATAATTAAACGGCGGTACAACAGACAATACAATATTTAATACTGATAGTACAAATATTACATAAAAATATAGCGAACAGTACGACAAATATAATGAACGGTACATTATTTGAAAGCGAAAGATACGACAAACTTTAAGTATGACGATTAAAAATCCATGCTATAAACAACAGTATATAGATGTACGGGAGTGTAAACATCCCAGGTCCGCATTTTTCAGAACTATGCAGACAGAAAAAGGACATGATCACCACAAAAACAGTGATGACCACAAGAAGAAACGTATCCACCCACTTTGCCATTTTTTGCCGGGGAAGAAAAGGAAATGATTAGGAGATAGTATGATAGAAATTTGGGGAGATGAGTGAAATTTGATGTGAGAATTTATGGAAAAAATGAGGGGTATCTATAGAGTAAAAAGAGGGAGATAGAGACGTTGGGGAATGGAGCGGTACCGTAAAAGGAAAGTTTGAATGATAGTAGGGTTTGAAAAGAAAGATGTATAGAATAAAGTTAGGATTTGATTTGAAAGAAAGAGATTTTGAAAAGAAAGAAAGAGATTTTGAAAAGAATAATATAGTACAAAAATTAGTGGGAAACAAAACCAATAATAATTTAATTGTTACCAGTACAGTTTGAATCCCGGACTTTATGCCTGCAAAAATTTAATTCTGTACCAACTGTGTCAGTATCATTTATCTGAAAATAAATCTCAAATAAACAGTGTATGAAGTGATAAACAGTATTTGGCGTTTGTGTAAGAATAAATTCAACAGCGAACCAAAATACCGTACAAAAACATTCTAAAAACTGAGTATTCATAAAATCAGGATAGTTATGAAATAAAATCCAAGATTATATAAAACTCCCAATTTTTAGACAGAAGTCTGTTGCCTTCTCTTTGAAAAAAAAATGCGGGCAAATTTTGGGGTATAACAGTTGCCCCTATTCAATCTTCTTAAACTTGAAGAGACCGATTGGAATCTGAAGGTAGAAGATGATTGAATATTTAGATGCCCTGAAAATTTGCACTTACCTTCACCAGAAGTGATGTTGGAATTTGCATTGAATGCGGCTTGAGAAATGTCTTTTGGCGGATCAAAACATTACCTGAGACGGGCTTTCAGATTCCATCTAGTGAATGTGTTGATAGTTTGTTCATTAGAACGAATCCGTTGATTATATCTTGATGAAGGATTTAAACCTCTGTGTTGACCGTTACGGAACCGTCCGAGGTTACCGCTTTAGATTTTGAAAATTGATCGTTACGGAACCGTCCGAGGTGTTACAGATGTGATACAATAGCTTGGATAACTTCTATATGTTATATGGAAGGTATCTGAAATGGTAGTTTGGATAATGCTTGAGCAAAATGAAAGATTCCAGTTTATGGTTCAAAGGTGCTCTTTAATGGAGGTTTAATGTGATTTTTGGTTTGGGGTGTTTTTGAGGGTGGTGAAGATGATGAACAACTTATAAATGATGTATAGAATCTATTTGGATGGTTGTTTGACACTCAGAAACTCTAGAACTTGAAATGGCTCTTAAAAAACAAATGGCTAAAAATTAGAATTTCAAGTGGAGGGGTGACTTGGAGAATTATAGTGTGTTTGATGCAAGGAGCAATGCTCTCTATTTATAGGCAAGAATTAGGATTTTTGGGTGAAGGAATCATAACAATTGGTGATCACATGTGAAAGTTATCCAACTTTGCTTCTTGGTGAAGTAAGCTTGAAGTTATGGTTCCCATGGTACTTGCAATGCTTTAAACATGAGCTTAGGGTGATTATTCTGAGTTATATAGTGTTACTTGTTGGTTTTGGTTTGCTTTTGGTGCAGAGGGAACATGTATTGGCTCAAGGAGAGTGGACTTTGCATAAATTTATGCTTTTCAAGAATGGAAGTCACCACTTTTGGACATAAATGGAATGAACACTTGGATAATGCTTGAAACAATTGGATCATGGCTCAAAAGCAAGTGTAATCTTCTGATTCCGGGGTGTTAAACAAGTTATAGGACCTGTCTTAACTTGATTCTTGCAGATTTGGATAAGCTTGGATCATGGTTTTTCATGTTCATGTTTTGAAATTCAAGTGTTATGGTGTCTTGTTCACAAATCCATAACTCCTAGCTCAAGTGTTGAAATTTCATGCTAATGGTCTCTTTGGAAATCCCTTGCTACATACTTCAATCCATTTGTTGGAAGTTTTCTCAAACTCATTTTGGATCTTGGTGAAAATTTGCCACAAAGTTGGAAAAAATCTAGGTTAAAACACTTAGAAGATTTCTAAGTCTTTTGTTGGAAACTTCATGATCCCATAACTCTCAAATGATTCATTTTTTGGGAAAAAGTTATATGTGACAAAGTTGTTCATTGGATCAAGATATACAACTTTCATGTTGGAAATTATTTCAGTTGCATACTTGAACTTTGAAGTTACTTGCTCATGAAGTTATGACTAAAACACTTGAAAGTACTCAGAATTTTTCTAAGTCTTTGAATTTTCCAACTTTGGCTTTTATTGATTTTTTTATTCTTGATTGATTTTCTTGAATTTTATTGATCAAATGACTTTAATACTCATATGTTGATGATTTTGATCTTCAAAAGTCCATGGTTGACCAAATTTTTCATAAGTCAAAGGTCTGCACAGTTGACTTTTTCCAGGTGAACTGCATTCTTTGGGACTCCAATTGAATCAAGCTCTCCTCTTCAAATAAATGATGTGAGTGGATTATAATATTGAATTGAAGATCCTTGAATCATTGTTTGAGCCATGGAGCTATGTTCTGATTAAAAGTCAACTTCATAGATGAATTAGGTCAAAAACCCTAATTGGTGCACCAGATGAATTTTGAAGTTGTTGATCTTAAATTGATCCATTATTGGAATTTGATTTTGATGGGATAATCATTTGAGCATGCTTGAACTCCTATATGGGTCTCAAAACCCTAATTTTTCCTGAGCTTCTTGATCAACCACCTACCTTGGGAAACAAGCAATAAGCAAAACACAATCTCATTTTTTTGTATATTTTGTTAGCAAATGACATATAAATAATAGTGATGATTATGATAATGATCAAACTATGCACAAAATTAGGTGGGATCTCATGGTAAAAAATTTGGGTACAACAAGTACATGATGTAAGTGTTTGCATTTTCTTTGAAACTATAACAATTCATATCTTTTGAACCGTAATTGCGTTTGAGTCCCCGTTCGAAATGTTAGGAACCTAATGCCATATTCTTTTCAATGAAAATGGTAATGTTGACAATAAATGATTTAATAATAATGTGATTAGGTAAATGACTTTTAATTGTGTTGTTTGGTTTGAGAATAGGTGTTAGATGTGAATAACATTGTTTGGCTTTGTGTTGAGATGGTTAACGCTATGTGAATACATTGTTAGTGAGATAACATGGTACATGTATGTCTGTGGAAATGGTGAGATAATTCATATGTGATGGATTATTGTGAAATGCTTATATGATTAAGATTGAATGGATAATCTTAATTGCATATGTTTGTTGGTATTTGCACATGTATTCATGGGGGGCTTATACTCTAGGTCTTGGTGGTTCTGGTCCTATGGTGGAGATCAGGAGCGGTGAACTATATATTCATATTGGTGGCTCTGATCCTAGTGGGGATCTTGAGCGAGGTGAACCTGATGTTCACGATTGGTACCACATGCATATTGCATTGAATTGCATTTGAGTCACGTGAGACGGTGTGAAGGTTGAAGGATAGAAAAACACTTAGAAAGGGGGGGGGGGTTTGAATAAGTGTAGTCTAAAAACTTGAACGATAAAAACAATATGCACAGTTATTTTTATCCTGGTTCGTTGTTAACTAAACTACTCCAGTCCACCCCCACGGAGTGATTTACCTCACCTGAGGATTTAATCCACTAATCGCAACAGATTACAATGGTTTTCCACTTAGTCCGCGACTAAGTCTTCTAGAGTATCCTGATCACAACCTGATCACTCCAGGAACAAATGCTTAGGCATAAGCTAAGACTTTCTTAGAGTATCCTGACCACCACGTGATCACTCTAATTACAACTGCTTAGACACAAGCTAAGACTTCCTAGAGTATCCTGATCAACACTTGATCACTCTAGTTACTTACAAATTAATGTAATCAATTCTAAGAGTATTACAAATGCTTCTGAAAAGCTATAATCACAACAGTGATATTTCTCTTAACGTTTAAGCTTAATCTCACTAATATATTACAACAGCAATGTAGTGAGCTTTGATGAAGATGAAGTTTCTGAGCTTTGAATTGAACAGCGTTTCAGCAAGTTAATATTCACAGAATTTGGTTCAGAGTTGTTAACCTTGCTTCTCATCAGAACTTCATATTTATAGGCATTTGAGAAGATGACCGTTGGGCGCATTTAATGCTTTGCGTATTCCGTACAGCATTGCATTTAATGTTTCACGCTTTTGTCAACTACCTCGAGCCTTGTTCACGCTGTGTCTACTGACGTTGCCTTTAATAGCTTCCAACGTTCCTTTTGTCAGTCAGCGTAGCCTGCCACCTGTACTTTCTTCTGATCTGATGTCTGTGAATATAATATTTGAATATCATCAGAGTCAAACAGCTTGGTGCATAGCATCTTCTTGTCTTCTGACCTTGAAGTGCTTCTGAGCGTGATACCATGAGAACTTCAATGCTTCTGCTTCTGACCTCAAGTTCTTCTGATGCTTTCATAGACCCATGTTCTGATTCTGCCTTGACCATCTTCTGACGTCTTGCCAGACCATGTTCTGATGTTGCATGCTGAACCTTCTGAGACAAAGCTTCTGAGCGCTGATTTGTGCATACGCTTTATATATTTCCTGAAATGGAAATTGCAATGTATTAGAGTACCACATTATCTCACACAAAATTCATATCCTTGTTATCATCAAAACTAAGAATATTGATCAGAACAAATCTTGTTCTAACAATCTCCCCCTTTTTGATGATGACAAAAACATATATAAATGATATGAATTTGCGATCAGAAAGAGCAGACGGCTAAAGACAAATTACACAGCTATAGCATAAGCATGTGAATATGTCTCCCCCTGAGATTAACAATCTCCCCCTGAAATAAATAATCTCCCCCTGAAATAAATACTCGAAGAACTTTTAATAATAAAAGACTTCCCTGATTATTTCGGTAGAGACGATCACATAAGCTTCTTGCTTCTGATAATTCATAGCTTCTGACTTCTGCTTCCGTTGGACAGCTTCAGAACTTGAATTTCTTTAGATCCCTAGAACACTCACAGCTTCTGATTCCTGCTTCCGTTTAGGACAGCTTCAGAACTTGAATTTCTTTGATCTTCAGAACATTCACAGCTTCTGATTCCTGCTTCCATTTAGGACAGCTTCAGAACTTGAATTTCTTTGATCTTCAGAACATTCACAGCTTCTGATTCATGCTTCCATTTAGGACAGCTTCAGAACTTGAGTTTTCTGGATCTTTTAGAACATTCACAGCTTCTAATTTTTGCTTCCCTCGGATAGCTTCAGAGCTTTGAATTTCTTCTTACATCACTTCATGCTAGATTGTATCAGAACATTGTTGAATGTACCAGAGCATCATCAGAGCATCTCTACATCCTGAAATGTTACAGAACAAAACTAAACGACAAAAGTCAGCATGAATGAGTTAGAACATAAAGTGTGTATCAGAACACAAAATATGTATCAGAGCCATATAAGCCATATAGAATATATCAGATCCAATAGACAATGTATCAGAGCAAATAGACAATGATTTGGATCATATTCTATTATCAGAATTTCTGATCATTCTTCCTTCTTGCTTCTGATTCTGAAGCTTCCTAGCACTCAGCTTGCTTCAAGAATCCAAGAGCTTGATTCATTTTGTTGCTTCTTATGTTGATCTTGAATCTTTGATTCCTGCAACAACACAACTTAAAAACATAGAACTTTGCAAGTTCTGTTAGTATAGCAACTGATTAAATCAAATCATTTATCACATATTTCTCCCCCTTTTTGTCATATCATCAAAAAACAGAAAGGATTCAGATACAAACAAAAAGAAACACACGGAGGAAAAAGGATGATTTCATTGAAGTTCAAACAACAGGTACAAAAGTACACGAAGAGAAGGAAGACACGATGCACAAAAATAGATGCAGCAAAAGCAAAAAAGCAAGAAACAACATAGACTCAATCTAAGACGGCCCTAGCCTTGACATGATCTTAGCCAGCATCTCTTGAACCACATTGTTGTATCCTTCTTGCCTCTCCATGAAAGCTCTAAACTCAGCATTGGCTGAGCTTTGCTCATCCTGTTTCTTCTGAATATCTTCCAGAGTCCTTGCAAGACGAGAAGATTCATCAGAAGAAGCTTCACCGCTTCTAACCACAGGAATAGCATTGTGATCTGTAGCTTCCATAGATAGATCATTTGCAGGGATTTCCTCAACAGGAACTGATTCAGCAACATGATCTTCTACATCTGCTTCTTGCATAGAAGCATCTCCATATTCTGCAGCAGGAATTTCCGAATCTCCATTCTCAAGAGCCTGAAGAATGGCAGCAAGATTCCTGGGAGCAGATGGACCTTCAACTTCTGGTGAGTCAACAACTTCTGGAATGACCAAGCTTGGGTCTTCCTTAGAAGGGTTTTCCCTCAGAAAGTCAAAGAGGGTTTTGAAATCCCCGAGCAGAACTGGATATTAAGGTATCCAGACAACAATCTCCCTGCAAGGGTTAACTTCCATTGCAGCAGCCAATCTTGCTACTTCCAATTCATCCACAAAGGGCTTCTCCTCAGCAGCAACACAATTTCTGAGAGGATGGTAGTATATACCATTATCACCCTCCAGAAGGTAACTAGGGTAACCGGGGGCAGCAGCCACTAGTCTTTTCTGTACTCCCATTGCTTCTACTTGAAAATCCTTGCAAAATCTTCTCCAGAGATTTCTTGTAGAAACATCATCCAGACCATTTAGAAATGCATCCTTCAGAAGGTCTAGACTGCTAATCACCTCATGTCTGAAAAGTTCCAGGTAGGTATAGGGTTCAGGTTCAGGCGGATTGAAGGTGAATTTGTAGTCAGGGTAGAGAAGACAGTAAGGTTTGGATTTTCTGGTAGGTAAGGGATGGGATATAGAAGGTGGAGGTGCGGTGGATGAGGAAGAAGGGATATCTGAGAGAATGATTGATGAGGATGGAATATCAGAAATAATAGATTGAGAAGAGGATGGAGTATTTGTAAAGGGAATTGGTGAGAAAGATTTATCAGAAGGAGTTGGGGGAAGAATACTTAAAGGTGTGGGGTTTAGAATGGGAGAGGAGAAGGATGATGGAGAAGGATTTGGTAAGGTGAAGTTTATTTTTGGTTCAGATGGAGGTGATTGGAAAGATGGTTTAGGGACAGAAGGAGGTGGAGTAAAAACCTGCCTGGAGGTTTGTACAGAAGAAGAAGATCTGGTTCTGCGAAAGGAATCTCTAATCCTTTTATCTCTTCGTTCTTCAGAGTCCACCTTGTCAGGATCATAGGTGACTCTCAACTTCTTGGCTTTCTTAGCCTCATCTTCTTGGGCTTTTCTTTTTAGCCTAGCCTTTAGTTCCTTCTGATCCTTCTTCAGAAGATCAGCCTTGGACGGAAGTACTCTGCCACGGATCCAAGCAGGATCAATATCTGATTGCTTCCTAACACAATCTTCCAGGTAAAGCTTGACAACCTGATGCAGTTCTTTTTGAAACAAAGAGGCAAAACCTTCAACAGCAACTCTTCTTGACAGAATGTCAGGAAAGCTTGTGCACACAGAAGGTACATTTTGAATGAGTTCCAGTCTGAACAAATCCACACCATTGAAAATGGGACCTTGAACTACTCCAAGAAAATGGGACGCATTGAGTTTTCTGATGGAGTCCAGCACTTTGCTTTCAATTAGAATGTCTGAAATCATTCTTCCAAACGGAATAGTCGTTCTTGAAATATGAGGGTACTTCGCCCTTTCGTCTTCTCTTGACTCAAAGATAGAAGTCTTCAGATTCTCAAACAGAATATGGGAGATGTTGATCTCAGTCTTTTTGCCAATGCAGAAAAGAGTGTACTTGTGATCTGGACTGATGTAGGAGGAGGAGAGCATCCTCTTTCTATGGTGAAGGGAACCCAGAATAATCTCAGCCCATACTTTATAAAACGGCCTTAAGGTGCCTGTGTTATTAGAGTCAATTCCAAAAGTCTGAGAGATTTGATGTTCAACTTTAGACCAATCAACTGATGCATGTCGAAAACCAGACCAACCTTCTTCATCATTCAGATTGTACAGATTCCTGATGAGCTTTTCAGAGATAACCACTTCATGCCCTAGCACGAATGAAATGATGGCAGTTGGGGTAACCGTTGCATGTACCCAGAAATCCTTCACAAGTTCAGGATAAATTGGACCAACCAATCTATCAAGATACTTAGACCATCCATGCTCAAAGATTCTTGCATCACATTTAAAGCCATTTACTTTTAAGTTGTTGATGTCCACAGCAGATTCACATAGAACTTCCAGTTCTTTCGTGGGTATTAAGCATGTTTTTAATGGAGCATACTCATATTTGCGTAGAAGGATCTGTGTAGAAGTGAGCCTTTCTTTTGAGTTCGATGAACAAGAAGATGAGTTCATGATGATTATGCTTTGAGATCAAATCAAAAACTAGGGTTAAAAAAAATGCAACGAAGGGGATGCACAAGAGAGAGAGAGAAAGAGAGAAAAAGAAGGAATGAAGATGAAGCGGGTTATTTAAATGATTTGAAAATAAAGAAATCATTATGCATTTAATGAGAAATGACATTAGGAGAGAGAACATGGTAAATGAAATGATTTAACACAGTTACCTAGGTCGGCGTCTTTTCAGCTGCACGCTTTGTACTAACCGTACAGACACGTGTTCACCATCAGATAATAGATGACAGCTGTAATTTTCCTGAATAGACTGTACGCCTTCTGATTCTGATCACTGCTTCTGATTGTCATTCTTAAGAAATGATCTGGTTCTGATAGGATCATCTTTCTTTCCAAGGATCACATCTTCTGAATGAGCTGAGGCAAGTCTAGGTGATCTTCTGATAGTTGGTTCTTCAGAAATCCTAAGATTCTCTAAAGATGCAGCAACTTGATCTTCTGATCCATTGCTTCTGAGACTGCCAGCTTCTGCAGCTTTGCTTCTTGGTTCTACTGCTTCTGATATATCAATATCAAAATCTGCAAAATTCTCAAACTGCTTTGGTTTTTCAAGACCAAGCTTATCATCAAACCTGATATTGATTGATTCTTCTACAATCAATGTTTCAGTATTGTATACTCTGTAGCCTTTAGAGCGTTCAGAATATCCAAGAAGGAAACACTTTTGTGCTTTAGAATCAAACTTACCAAGATGATCTTTAGTATTCAGAATAAAACATACACATCCAAAAGGATGGAAATATGAAATGTTGGGCTTTCTGTTCTTCCACAATTCATAAGGAGTCTTATTTAGAATAGGTCTGATAGAGATTCTATTCTGAATATAGCATGCAGTGTTTATTGCTTCTGCCCAGAAATGCTTAGCCATATTGGTTTCATTGATCATGGTTCTGGCCATTTCCTGTAGAGTCCTATTCTTTCGCTCTACAACTCCATTTTGCTGTGGAGTTCTAGGACAAGAGAAATCATGGGCAATACCATTTTCTTTGAAGAACTCCTCAAAGAAGCTGTTCTCAAATTCGCCACCATGATCACTTCTGACCTTTATGATTTTACACTCTTTCTCAGATTGAATCTGAGTGCAGAATTCAAAGAACACTGAATGAGACTCATCCTTGTGTTTCAAGAACTTTACCCATGTCCAGCGGCTATAATCATCGACGATGACTAATCCATATTTCTTCCCTCTGACAGATGTTGTTTTGATTGGGCCAAACAGATCAATGTGCAAGAGTTCTAACGGCCTTGAGGTAGAAACAACATTCTTAGACTTGAATGCAGGTCTGGAGAACTTGCCCTTCTGACATGCTTCACAAAGAGCATCTGATTTGTATTTCAGATTTGGGAGTCCTCTGACTAGATTTAGTTTGTTAATCTGAGAAATCTTTCTCAAACTAGCATGTCCTAATCTTCTGTGCCAGACCCATTACTCTTCAGAAACAGACATAAAACAAGTCACCTTCTGCTTCTCAAGATCAGAAAGATCAATCTTATAAATGTTGTTCTTCCTCTTGCCTGTAAATAGGATTGAGCCATCCTTTTGACTTACAACCTTGCAAGACTTTTGATTGAAGATTATGTCATAACCATTGTCACTTAATTGACTTATGGACAATAAGTTATGAGCTAATCCTTCAACAAGAAGTACATTAGTTATGGAAGGAGAGTTACCAAGACTTATGGTTCCAGAGCCAATGATTTTGCCCTTCTGATCTCCTCCAAACTTGACTTCTCCACCTGGTTTAAGCACCAGGTCTTGGAATGTAGACCTTCTTCCCGTCATGTGTCGCGAGCACCCAGAGTCCAGGTACCATGACATTTTGCTTTCTGTCCTCTTTGCCGCCAAGGATATCTGCAACAGAAATTATATTCTCCTTAGGTACCCACAATTTCTTGGGTCCTTTCTTGTTAGTTCTCCTCAAGTTCTGATTGAACTTGGGTTTAGCAAAATATTTAGCAGGAGGAACAGCATGATATTTCTTATTCTGAGTTCCATGATATTTCTTAGGTTGTGTCACATGCTTCTTGGTGTGTGTTATGTGAAAACTTTGTGCATGTGATGTGTGCTTAATATCATGGGAGTGGCCAAATTTAAATTGGTTATACAGAGGCTTGTATGATATTTTCATATCATCCACAGATTCAAGCTTGTATGAGATTTCACCCTCATAACCAATGCCAACTCTCTTGTTCCCAGACACAGCTTATATCATAGAAGCTAGCTGACTTCTGCCAATACTTCTAGATAAGAACTTCCTGAAACTTAAATCATATTCTTTCAGAATATGATTCAGACTGGGAGTGGATTTTTCTGAATCAGAAGGAGATCCAACATTATTGGATAATTTTAAAACTTTTTCTTTTAATTCAGAATTTTCCAACTCAAGCTTCTTAGTTTCAAATTCAAATTGCTTTTTCAGCTTTTTGTATTTGATACTAAGATGAGCTTTTAATTCAAGAAGCTCTGTTAGACTGGAAACTAACTCTTCTCTAGATAGTTCAGAAAATACCTCTTTAGAATCTGATTCTGATGTAGATTCTGATCCATCATCTTCTGTCGCCATCAGCGCAAAGTTTGCCTGCTCTCCTTCAGAGTCTGATCCTGATTCTGATTCAGAATCATCCCATGTTGCCATAAGACCTTTCTTTTTATGAAACTTTTTCTTGGGATTCTCCTTCTGAAGTTTTGGACACTCATTCTTGTAATGTCCAGGCTCATTGCACTCATAGCAGACAGCCTTCTTCTTGTTAGATCTTCTGTCACCAGAAGATTCTCCTCGTTCAAATTTCTTTGAACTTCTGAAGCCCCTGAACTTCCTTTGCTCGCTCTTCCAGAGTTGGTTCACCCTTCTGGAGATCATGGACAGTTCATCTTCTTCTTCAGATTCTGATTCTTCAGGATCTTCTTCTCTAGCCTGAAAAGCGTTAGTGCATTTTTTAACAATAGATTTTAATGCAATAGACTTACCTTTCTTTTGAGGCTCGTTTGCGTCCAGCTCTATTTCATGGCTTCTCAAGGCACTGATAAGCTCTTCCAAAGAAACTTCATTCAAATTCTTGGCAATCTTGAATGCTGTTACCATTGGACCCCATCTTCTGGGTAAGCGTCTGATAATCTTCTTTACATGATCAGCCTTGGTGTAGCCTTTATCGAGAACTCTCAATCCAGCAGTCAGAGTTTGAAATCTTGAAAACATCTTCTCAATGTCTTCATCATCCTCCATCTTGAAGGCTTCATATTTCTGGATTAGAGCAAGAGCTTTGGTCTCCTTGACTTGAGCATTTCCTTCATGAGTCATCTTCAAGGACTCATATATGTCATGGGCCGTTTCCCTGTTAGATATCTTCTCATACTCAGCATGAGAGATAGCATTCAGCAAAACAGTCCTGCATTTGTGATGATTCTTGAAATCTTTCTTTTGATCATCATTCATTTCGCTTCTCGTGAGCCTTACACCAGTAGCTTTAACAGGATGTTTGTAACCATCCAGCAGAAGATCCCATAGATCAGCATCTAGACCAAGAAAGTAACTTTCCAGTTTATCTTTCCAGTATTCAAAGTTTTCACCATCAAATACTGGTGGTCTAGTATAACCATTGTTACCATTGTATTGCTCAGCAGAGCCAGATGTAGATGCAGTTGGATTTGTTGGAATTTCACCAGCCATCTTTTACTGAAGCGTTTTTCTCTTCCTGAATCTTTTCTAAACACGGTTAAGTGCTTGCACCTTAGAACCGGCGCTCTAATGCCAATTGAAGGATAGAAAAACACTTAGAAAGGGGGGGGGGGTTTGAATAAGTGTAGTCTAAAAACTTGAACGATAAAAACAATATGCACAGTTATTTTTATCCTGGTTCGTTGTTAACTAAACTACTCCAGTCCACCCCCACGGAGTGATTTACCTCACCTGAGGATTTAATCCACTAATCGCAACAGATTACAATGGTTTTCCACTTAGTCCGCGACTAAGTCTTCTAGAGTATCCTGATCACAACCTGATCACTCCAGGAACAAATGCTTAGACACAAGCTAAGACTTTCTTAGAGTATCCTGACCACCACGTGATCACTCTAATTACAACTGCTTAGACACAAGCTAAGACTTCCTAGAGTATCCTGATCAACACTTGATCACTCTAGTTACTTACAAATTAATGTAATCAATTCTAAGAGTATTACAAATGCTTCTGAAAAGCTATAATCACAACAGTGATATTTCTCTTAACGTTTAAGCTTAATCTCACTAATATATTACAACAGCAATGTAGTGAGCTTTGATGAAGATGAAGTTTCTGAGCTTTGAATTGAACAGCGTTTCAGCAAGTTAATATTCACAGAATTTGGTTCAGAGTTGTTAACCTTGCTTCTCATCAGAACTTCATATTTATAGGCGTTTGAGAAGATGACCGTTGGACGCATTTAATGCTTTGCGTATTCCGTACAGCATTGCATTTAATGTTTCACGCTTTTGTCAACTACCTCGAGCCTTGTTCACGCTGTGTCTACTGACGTTGCCTTTAATAGCTTCCAACGTTCCTTTTGTCAGTCAGCGTAGCCTGCCACCTGTACTTTCTTCTGATCTGATGTTTGTGAATATAATATTTGAATATCATCAGAGTCAAACAGCTTGGTGCATAGCATCTTCTTGTCTTCTGACCTTGAAGTGCTTCTGAGCGTGATACCATGAGAACTTCAGTGCTTCTGCTTCTGACCTCAAGTTCTTCTGATGCTTTCATAGACCCATGTTCTGATTCTGCCTTGACCATCTTCTGACGTCTTGCCAGACCATGTTCTGATGTTGCATGCTGAACCTTCTGAGACAAAGCTTCTGAGCGCTGATTTGTGCATACTCTTTATATATTTCCTGAAATGGAAATTGCAATGTATTAGAGTACCACATTATCTCACACAAAATTCATATCCTTGTTATCATCAAAACTAAGAATATTGATCAGAACAAATCTTGTTCTAACAAAGGTTGTGTTTGTTAGAACAAGATTTGTTGCTACAATAAGTCTCTATGTTTTAACGATAACAATACATATATTTTGAATGTAATAATTTAGTTTCTAATATTTTCTTCAATGTGCATATATTGTGTTCTAAGAGATTCTGGATTGTTGTCCGTGAAGAATCATCAGAAACAAGCAAGGCGCTGTTAGAACAAGATTGAGAATCGTTGTTCAGAATCTGGTTTTGATGATAACAAGCATATATTTTGTGAGTAACAATTTTACTACTAATGGTTTCATTTAGTGTGCAAATACTATGCTATAAGTCCTTTACAGGATTCATCAGAAACCGACTCAGATATGAAATCCAACATCCAGAAGATTGAAGAAGCCAAAATTCATCAGATGTTCTGATTAAGAACATGTAAAACACGCCCACTCAGAAGAACATACAACTACAATAGTATCACAAGGAGCTAAATTTCAACAAGACAATCTTCAAAGAGTTAAACAGAAATATCAACGTTCATATACAACAAGCACATAATCAGAAAGTACATCAGAAGCTTCAAAGGAAATGAACAAGAAAAATCAGTTACAAGAAGCCTTGCAACATCAGAAGATCACGCACGTAGAAGATCAGAAGTTCTGAAGTTACAACTTCTGAAGTTACAATGCAGTGACATACAAAAGGCAAACAACAATAGAAGTCACATGTGAACCAATGAAGAATCTACAGTTCATCATACAAATTGAACAAAACACAAGAGCTTAGAATCAAAGGAAAAAGTTGTCATAAACATCATAATTGGCAAAACAGTTACAACAATTAATTGAAACAACTCCCAAGGTTGATTGAAGAAGCAAGCTACATGCACCGCGTTGGAAAAAGAAGCTTAACCAGAGAAGCACACCACTGAACGACACCATCTTACTAAGGATAAGGTTCTATCGTGAACACATGCAGCCAATCAGAGCAAAGCATTCAAAGCCATCTTCAACCAGATTGCAACGGTTATATTCTAACGGTAACACATCAGGATATATATATATATATATATATATATATATATATATATATATATATAGGACAAACTTCAAACTTGAATGTGTTGAACTGAGGAGCATCCTATGTGTGAGTCCATGGGGATCTGAGGAGTGCATCTACAGTATGCAACCAAAAGAAATATACATGAGAGAAAATCAGTAGAAAGTAACTAGGCATGAAAAGCTTGATTGAAGAAATATGAAGCCATGCGTCAGAAAATACACAAAAGGCAACACATACTCAGTATGTGATGAATTAATCCATAGTATTGTTATACACTAATCATAAGCCTATGTAAAGAAGACACAAGAAGAAGAAGAAGAAATCCCTGCTGTTAAGCAGTATCCTCCATTGGAGTAAGAAGAAATCCACTAATACTTGACCAGGTCTAATATTGTTCATATTGGATGACTAAGGAAACTAAATACACTGAGTTATTGCTCGAAGAGTGTTTCATGTTTACTGATGTTAATCAATATGTTATCAGCTGTAAGAAGTTTCATGATCAGTATTCAAGAAGAAGATGAAGATCTACAAGTAATAAGCAATCAACATAGGAGTTGCTGCTCCATATCTGCTTATGAAAAAGATGGTCTTACAAGAAGGAATTATGTTAAAGAGTTGAAGCTCTAATCTCCTTATTCAAGCCAGAGAAGATCATCAAGAAGAAGCAACCATACAAGAGCTGCTGCTCTTAATCTGCTTACTGAAGAAGAAGATCTCATCCAGAAATTGAAGAAAAGAAGACTGCAGGATATTTTGTTTCTTGTATTAATAGGTAAAACACATAGAGTTGTTTCTCGAAGTGTGTTAATATCTGAGAAACTTCTGATAGATTGTTAAGGCACCAGAAGTGACTTCTAGGCAGTGTGTCATAAACATATGTACTTAGAATAGGAGAAAATCTGCTTGAATAAGAAGCACTTATGTAATCTCCAGAAGATGCCTTGAGCGACCAAGATAAGGTCTGATGCTTAAGAAGACAATGATGGTGATCATTATGGAAATCTCTTGGAGTCCAAGTGAAGGTCAGAAGTCCAGGAGTCAGCGGATGTTATATCTCGTGGAGATCACTGAACAGTCCATTGCAATCAGTCAGAGCAGGTAGCTATGCAGGGAGTTAGTCACAAAATGTTGTTGTGCAGGTTCCTAGATTGATGACCGTTATATCCATAAGGGATCACCTAACGATTCATTCATCTAGGGGTTAGTCACTCGCGGGTAGCTTGTGCAGGGTTAGTCACAGCAGTTGGCTGTGCAGGATAGTTAGTCACGACGGAGGATCGTGCAGATGTAATCAAGTTTGGTTATAGTGGATTAAGACCTCTGTTGAGAGGCAAATCACTTGAAGAAGGTGGACTGGAGGTAGCCTTATTCAGGAGGTGAACCAGGATAAAATTAAATGTGTTCTTTACTTTCTGTACAATTCATTTAACTCAGTTCAAGTTGTGTAAATATATTCAGAATTGTACTGAGCAAGTCAGAAGTTCTGATTATACATAAGAAGTTTAAATGAACATCTCTTTGGTTATGCAACTCCATTACAAGCATGCTTCCGCAACACAAAAGCATATCCAGAAGAAGAGATACAACGAAGAAAGAAAAGAATTAAAAGAAAGGGAATTTTAATCTGATAAAGAACACAATTCAATCCCCCCTTTCTTGTGTTTTTCTCCACCTTCAATTGGTATCAGAGCATGGCTCTGTATTGATCTCAAGATCAAACACTTAACCGTGTAGAGAGATCCAGAAGGAGAAAAACCACAGTGAGTAGAAAATCAATGACATATCTCAACACTCAGTATGATCAGAAGATGTCAAGGCCAAGATCTCAAGACTCTTTGCATATCATCAACACATTATAAGAAGTTTTTGTGGAACAACATCAAAAATGTTTCACAAGATGCTCAAGACATCAGAAAGAAGAATATGCGCTTAATGGAAATATTCAAAGACAAACAATCAAGATCAGGTCAAGGAATTAAGACACTTCAAGACAAAAATCATAAGAAGAAAAAGACAGAACCTCTACATCAGAAGATGCTCAAGCTCAAACAAGACAAGAAGGAAGGTTTATCATTAATATGGTCAGATCTTTCTAAAACTTTCTCTTTTATAATCCTGCTAACTTTAGCATTAGTTTATTAATAAATGTATATAAATCTCTTTTGCACGTCGAGTATTTATTGTTACCCACTCTGCTGTCTGTTCTATTCCCCACACATGCACTGTAACTCTAATTTAGCTTTAACTTCATATTTATTATTTAAACAACCACCTCGTGAATAAGTCTAGGTCAATCTGAAAAATTAATGTCAACATTAACATATGTCAGCATCTCTTGTCTGCTCATGCATGCTCACTGTTTAATAAGAAAAGACTAACGCTCTTAAGTGTGCATCAGTATCCTGTCATATCATGACTAATGTTCCCTCATCTTTTTTCTTTATATACTAACCTTATATCCAAATAGCTCTCACCAAAACATCCTAATCTACCAAAAACCTCTGCATCTATCTCTCTCTTTTTCTTTCCAAATCCTTTTCACCCTAATCAAAAGTATATCTTCCATAACCTACCGTGGAGATATAAACTACCTAAAGATAATCTATGAAAAGGATCCTAATTTTGCTTCCTTTATGGATAGTTCAAGGGAATTAATTTGAAGCTCTCAAACCCAGTACTGGGAAAACTATTTCAAAATGCTCCGAGGTCCTATTTTTCTTGTGTTGGTAAAAGAATTCTGGAAATTCGCCAGGATCAGTGATGATGGAAATACAATCCTCTCTGAAATCTTCAAACTTCCCATATTTGTTACCATTCCATCGGTTGTCAAAGCCACAGGTTGTGTCTCATCTGGAGTCACTGTTGAAGAGTTCCAATCTGACTTAAGATTGGTAAAATCCTTCAGAACCTTGTTTGATGACTCTGTTCCTTATGAACCAAACAATCCTAAACACCTCCTCCCTTATCCTAAAATATGGTTCAAATTCTCCCTAACAAATCTTCGTCCCAGTACGCAAGCAAGGAATGTTGTAACCCATTATGATCGAGTTTTTGTGTTTCTTCTAACAGACCACTATAGGATCGATCTCCCTAAAACAATCTTCAACCATCTTAAGGACAAGTAGGACCTAAGCAGGCACTTACTTCAGAAAGGTGTGACCGGGTGAAAAAGATTGAAGAACTCGAGGACTAATTTCTCTTACGGAGGAATTAACTCAGAAGTTCTGATCAAGGCATCTTAGATGCAAGCCTTCCAAGACCAGTGGAAGAAGCAGTAGTTAAAATTTTGTAAAATCCTAATCTAAGTCTAAGAAAATGATGTGATCATTGTTATATGACCAAACTTAGAAAAGATTTTGTTTTTGCCTTTAATCATTCAAATTTCTAAAAGAACAAAATAATTCATCTTCACAAAATCATTGAGACTCTAATATTAAATAAGCGTTAGAGAACCCCAATCTCTCTCACTTGTCTAAAATAACACTTAATCAAAAGTCATTAATTTCCCTCCCTAGGAATCATGCGGAGTAGTAATAATGTTGACCTCGATGAATTGAAAAATATTAAAAACCCCTTAGGCTTCTCCCATGCGCCTCTGTGTAATGATTATCCCTCCACACTAGGCTCATCTCCCTTGAAAATCACCACTCCTTGAAACCTTTCCACCTCTATAAAATACTTTAGCTTTCAACCCAAATCTTCACTGCTCCTCTCATCAAAAATATTCCTCTGTCTAGCAAAACTCATGGCTGTTAAAACCTTTCTTGGAAACAAATGCATGCTAAAAATCATTAATGAAAAACGCATCAGTGAGTCAAATGATGAATACTATCTTCACAGATGCTTTCCATATCAAGGCTGGAACGGATATATGGAAATTCTAAACAAGCCAATTTATCCTAATCTTATTAAAATCTTTTGGCTATATGCATCAATCAACAATGATGGACTCAACATTTCATCCAGCATACTCAATTGTGAAATAGTCATCTCCCAAGCCTCTATTGCTGAAGCCATTCAGTGCTCATTCGATCGAACACTCATGACTTTATAATACTGTGATTACCTTGATAGAAATTAATTTTCTCAACACTCCAATCTTCCAGTCGCTGTAAGACGATTCCTCAACAACCCCAAAAGTCTGAAGCCTATAAGTCAAGCCTGGAATATGTTCTCAATGTCTAATCTTATGCCTCGAGGAATTTGTCTAAATACTTTATCGGTAAGGGATAGATATTTAGCTTACTTCCTCCGCCTAGGCCATAAGCTAAACTTGCCAGCTATTATCTTCACTCATCTGAAAGAAGCTATCAGGTTTTCCAGATCCTCCCAGAAATCTTGCTACATACCCTATGGGCGAATCATCTCTGAGCTAATTGAGAAAGCATGAATTCTCTCTCACCTTAGGAAAACCACACTAGCTAAGAGTAACATTCTGTCTAGATATAGGTGTGAAGTTTTTGAGTTTGATTATTCTCAGCTGTAATGTTTCAAGTATTTTCAAATATTCTGCTTGTTTAAAATGCATGATTATGTTGTTGAATGCTCTATCTTATTCATAAAATTAAAGATTAATGATATGAGATAATCTAAAATGAAGCTAAAATCTCAAAAACATTCCCAACTTGTGTACCAGAAGTTATTGCTTTGAAATAGGAAATCTAAGAATTTCTAGAAGATGCACGCATAGACTGTTAAACATCTATCAATCTTCTGAAGAAACAATCTGGATAAATTATTTTAGGGGGAGTCTTAAATCAGATAATTAATTCATAAGGATATACAATTCAGGAGGAGACTATACATCTCAGGGGAGAAATTATTTCTAAATCTGATAAATCTCATCTAACCCTCTTAAAAGCTTTTTGATGATAACAAAAAGGGGGAGAAAAAATAAGTGCATTTTGATGAATAAGTTGCTTGACTAAACATAACAAAAAGGGGAGAAAGAATTAATTTCATTGAAAAATAAAGTTGCTTGATTGAACATATAAATGGGAACGAAATATACTTGCTTAATTATTATCATCTCATAAAATTGTTCCATCAAAATACATGGTTTTTGTCATCATCAAAAAGGGGGAGATTGTTAGAACAAGATTGAGAATCTTTGTTCAGAATCTGGTTTTGATGATAACAAGCATATACTTTATGAGTAACAATTTTATTACTAATGGTTTCATTTAGTATGCAGATACTATGCTATAAGTCCTTTACAGGATTCATTAGAAACCGACTCAGATATGAAATCCAACATCAAGAAGGTTGAATAATCCAAAATTCATCAGATGTTCTGATTAAGTACATGTAAAACACACCCACTCAAAAGAACATACAACTACAACAGTATCACAAGGAGCTAGATTTTAACAAGACAATCTTCAAAGAGTTAAACAAAAATATCGACGTTCATATACAACAAGCACAGAATCAGAAAGTACATCAGAAGCTTCAAAGGAAATGAACAAGAAAAATCAGTTACAAGAAGCCTTGCAACATCAGAAGATCACGCACGTAGTAGATCAGAAGTTCTGAAGTTACAAGTTCTGAAGTTACAACACAGTGACATACAAAAGGCAAACAACAACCGAAGTCACCTGTGAACCAATGAAGAATCTATAGTTCAACATACAAATTGAACAAAACACAAGAGCTTAGAATCAAAGGAAAACGCTGTTACAAACATCATAATTGGCCAAACGGTTACAACAATTAATAGAAACAACTCCCAAGGTTGATTGAAGAAGCAAGTTACATGCAGCGCGTTGGAAAAAGAAGCTTAACCAGAGAAGCACACCACTGACTGTCACCATCTTACTAAGGATAAGGTTCTGTTGTGAACACATACAGCCAATCAGAGCAAAGCATTCAAAGCCATCATCAACCAAATTGCAACGATTATATTCTAACGGTAACACATCAGGATATATATATATATATAGAACAAACTTCAAACTTGAATGTGTGCAACTGAGGAGCATCCTAAGTGTGAATCCATGGGGGATCTGAGGAGTGCATCTACAGTTGTTATACCCCAAAATTTGCCCGCATCTTTTTTCAGAAAGTAGGCAACAGACTTCTGTCTAAAAATTGAGAGTTTCATATAATCTTGGATTTTATTTCATAAATATCCTGATTTTATGAATACTCGGTTTTCAGAATTTTTCTTATACGGTATTTTGGTTCGCTGTTGAATTTATTCTTACGCAAACGCCAATTACTGTTTATCATTTCACACACGCTGTTTATTTGAGATTTATTTGTAGATAAATAGTACTGACGCAATTGGTACGGGATTAAATCTTTTTGCAGGCGCAGAGTCCGGGGACTCAGACTGTACTGGTAACAATCAGTTGACAGTCAAACCCGCTGACAATGCAATTCTCTGTGTTTTGTACCATCAATCAAATCAATCTTTTGCATTTCAAAATTCCAAGATTTTTGTTCTAGAAGTCTTCTGAATATCACATGATTAGCAGAGACTCAGCACTGCACAAAAATCAGGTACGCTTAACTGTCTCCTACGCGAACAGTCCCTAACTAGGGTTTTTGTTTTTTTCAGGAGAACAAGTTTTTGAGACCTCAAATGGATTTCATGGACCTCCATATATCTCAAAGTTCCACCATACAAATTTTCAAACTTCAAATTCGCTCAGACGCACAGTCAGCAGCTCAAACAGTCAACAGACGACCCGTTTGACCAAAAAAGTCAACAGACAGTCAAAAATGAAATTTTTTGTCAACATCCATGTTTTGTCAAAAGATTCATCATTTGACCATTGGTTGATCATAATTCATCAAGGAAAGATCAAAAATCAACAAAACCCTAAGTTTCAAAATTAGGGTTTTCTCCTAAAAAGTCAACTGAACTTTGACTGGTCATAACTCTCTCATCCTTCATCCAAAAAATTCAAACCAAAGCTCATTTTGAAGGAAATGCAATTATCTTTCAAATGCAATTGGTCCCATGGTCATTAGATTCACCATTTGAAAAATATGAACCAAGACATTACAGGTCATTTTCAAAGTCAACAAAAAGTGGTTTTTTGTCAAAGGCCATAACATCAAGATAACTTCTCCAAATGAAAAAAAGTTTCCAAAGTGGCTTGTAGAGGACATCTTGAGGTTTATAAAAAGTACAAGAACTCCTTCATATGATAAAAATTGAGGGATTTATGCCTTGTTGAAGTTGGCTATTTTTTGGGAAAATGCATGAAATCAACATTGACCAAAAGTGTTTTTTTTCCAAAGGAGACCAAATTTCCATGATCCAAACATGTTTCTAACAATGCTAAGGGCCTCCCATGATCAACCAAAGGCCCATAACATTTTATTTCATTTTTTGGTTTAATTTTATTACATTTAAGATTAAATTAAAAAAAGAAATGGAAGGATAATGTTATGTGGCTTGGATATTAAGCTAAGGTCATCAATAAACATTCAATTCTGCCATAAGAAGCTAGTACAGCAGAAGAGAGTGGAAAAATCAAGCCATGGTTGCTTGAATTCAAAGCTACATATGTTATAATATTCAAAAATTCAACAAAATCATCAATGCTTCCTAGCTTAGTTTTTAAGCACTTTCTTTGCCTATAAATGAAGTATAACACTTCATCAAGAAAAGACACAAAATCAGAACCAAACCTATGCTTGTAACTCACTTGTAACACATTTGAAATTTTCAAAGAAACTTGAAATTCGAACTTTCAAAAAAAAAGACAATACTTGGTATATATCCAAACAAGGATTATTACGAAGTTAACGTTTTTTTTTTCAAAACATCTTTCGAAAGATAAAACACTTTGTATACATCCGCACAAGGATCATTACAAAGTCAATTTACAAAGGTATTTGAAACCGCATACAAGCATTTCAAGGCAAGACAAATTATTTAAACAAGTGAGCTAAGCAAACTAAGAGCCCATGGATAACCATGGATACAAAGGGTGCTAACACCTTCCCTTTGTATAACCAACCCCCTTACCCAGAATTTCTTAAAGGTCTTTTTCTGTTTCTTTTATAAACCTTTCCTTAATTGGATAAAATAAAAGTCGGTGGCGACTCTCTGATTTTTCAAAAACACAAAAGCAAAGAGAAGAGTGTCAGTTCGTATATCTCTCCGCGAGAGGTACGGTAAAAAACCGAGGGCGACAGAACTGGCGACTCTGCTGGGGAATACTTTCTAAAAACAAAATGTTTTCAAAAGGGGTTACCTTAGAGTTTAGATCACTTCGATGTTTTCAATTGCTTGACTTGATTGCTCTATTTTTCAAAGGTTTGTTTGGGTATTTGCTTGTGTGAAAGATTCTAACCCGAATCTCGAGATACCTTAAGTATGTGACAATTGACCAAGGAAACTGTACGGCATGTACCGATATGGTTGATCTGGTAGTCACCGTTAGTGCGACACTTTGGTTTATACTGATATCCCTTGAAAACGATCAAGGAGTATGTTAGGCTTCCGAAATGTCATTAAACACTAATTTGTCTTAGAACCTTTTAGTTGAACTTGACTTGTGGCCTATTAAGTGACTAGCTTTGAAATTGATCGAAGTTAGTTATCCTCAAGGAATATTTTGATCGGCCGTCCGAGCGCCGTATTGAGATGTTACCTCCAAGGATCATAGAACCTGAATACTATTCTAGGACAGGTTTTAACCAACTCAACTTCAGTGGGGAGGGTATCACCTATGAACCTCATGCAAGCCTTTAAACCTAAGGCTATTGTTTGATTTGTTTGTGTGTGCCACATGTTTGACATCATGACATCATAAGCATCATAAGCATATCATTTTCTCACTAATCATTTCAAGGATCGAAGAGTTTACCTTTGTTCTATTATTGCAGGTAATGGCTCCCGCTACCAGAGATTACATCCGAATTAACATTTCAACAGTACCATCTGAACTTAAGGACTTAATATCCGAATTTCCCAGGAATGCTCAATTCACCGAAAAGCACGGTCACCTACTCCATTTGGTTACCTCAAAATTTGAAGAAGACATGATACGGGTCCTTTTCCAGTTCTTTGATCCCGAACATCATTGTTTTACATTTCCTGATTACCAGTTAGTACCCACTTTGGAAGAGTTTTCTGAACTAATTGGATTACCTGTTCGAGATCAATTACCTTTCACTGGTTTAGAAAAGATTCCAAAACCTGAAATCATTGCTGCTGCCGTACATTTGCGAAAATCAGAAATCGAGTCCAATTGGGAAACAAAGAGTGGAGTCCAGGGTTTGCTTGCTAAGTTCTTAATGGAAAAGGCTCGATTACTACTAAAAAACAAAAGTTACCTAGCTTTTGAGGAAGTTGTGGCTCTTTTGATCTATGGGTTGGTTTTATTCCCTAATCCCGACCAGTTCATAAGTGTGCACATCATCAACATTTTCCTAACCCGTAACCCGGTACCTACCTTGTTGGGAGACATTCTACATTCTCTACACACTCGTACCATGAAGAAACGAGGAACTCTTATGTGCTGTATACCACTACTGGCTAGATGGTTTACATTACACCTTCCCCGATCAGTGTTGAGAAATGAACAAAGGATGCAATGGTCTCGCAAGATTATGTCTTTGTCTCATTCAGATATCCGGTGGAACAACTTCTTTCAAAGAGACATTACTATCATTGACCATTGTGGAGAATACCCTAATGTGCCACTCCTTGGCATCAGGGGAGGCATCACTTATAACCCTTCTTTAGCTTTGCGCCAATTCGGATATGCACGAAGAAACGGTCCTCACGACATGATTATCCGTGGCATTGTGTTTGATTACGAAGATGATTCCCACAGACATCGACGAAGGTTTATACATGCGTGGGGCAGTGTCTATAGAATAGAAAGCAAAACTTTAGGGCAATGGAACTCTATTCCTATGGAACCTTACCTCAGATGGGTGCGTGCTCATGCTTAGAAGTTCATCATGCCATATCCCGCTATTCTACCTGTGACTATTGAGCCAGAAGTCGAAGGAGACGAACCTCGAGTTATTCTACATCCGGACATGCCAACTGACCTAGAAGAGCTGCAGAAATCTTGGGTTCAACTAAAAGAGGAAAGAGACACCTTCAAAGCACACTGTCAAGACTATGAGAGGAAAGTGTTGGAGCTCACCAGACAACTCCAAGAAGAACAACAGATCAACACATTCCTGGGTGCAAAGAGAAAGCGTCCATGGGAGACCTGAGGGATCCTTCATTTTCTGTTTTGTAAGCCCAAAAGAGGCAAAAAAAAAGAAAAAATAAATAAATAAATTGTTTAACTAATAAATGTTTGTTTCTCCTTTGTTTTAAACAAATCTAAATTCCAAGATCCTTGAAAACATTGCATATGCATTTCATTCATAAACATTGCATAACAGGTTCACATGATGGGTTTCTCATCTCCTCGCTATTTATTTCAGTTAGAAGAGATGGAATCCGAAACAAGCATCAAGAATCTCGAAGCACAGAATGCCCAAGTTCAGGTAGCAATTCTTGAGCTAGCAAAGGGGCAACAAGAACTGAAAGCCCCGATAACCAAGAAGAAAAAGAAGCCCAAAGGATCTGTAGGCTTGAGTCACCTGATAAGGAAGATCAAAATCCCAGTCAAAAGGCCCAAAAAGCCACCGATCCCTGAAATAGTCGGTGATGGTGAGCAAGGAGACAATCACAGCAACCAGGGTTCTGCCAAACCCTCTCTCTCTTCTAATGAAGAAGATTATCATTCTGGAGACGAATAGGATGATGACAAATACCAGCAGTTGGAAGAACGCATGAAAGCTATGGAGATACAAAAAATACCTGGTTTAGACTTCAATGACCTTGGGCTAGTCTCAGATGTTGTTATCCCTCCAAAATTCAAAGTTCTTGTCTTTGCAAAGTATGATGGAGTTTCTTGCCCAAAACTACATTTGAGGTCCTATGTGAGGAAGATACTACCTCATACAGCAGATAACAAATTATGGATTCATTTCTTCCAAGAAAGTCTGTCGGGTACACAACTCGAGTGGTACTACCAGCTGGAAAGTACAAAAGTTCACACTTGGGAAGATTTGGCTGCTGCTTTCTACAAACAATATCAATACAACGCTGACCTTGCACCAACCCGTACTCAATTGCGGGGCATGTCTATGGCACCGAAAGAAAGTTTCAAAGGGTATGCACAAAAATGGAGAGATATGGCTGGAAGGGTTCAACCACCCTTATCTGATCGCGAGCTGGTCGACATGTTCATGGGCACTTAAACTGGCCCTTTCTACAGTCATTTGCTGGGAAGCTCATCATCAGGTTTCACTGACGTGATATTAACGGGAGAGCGTGTCGAAAGCGGTATTCAAAGTGGAAAAATTCAAATAGGCTCCTCCTCTGGTACTACAAAGAGGCCCATCATTGGGAGAAACGAAGTCAATACAATGCATAGTCAGAAAGGTCGAAAAAGTGAGCATCACCAATCTGTAGGGGCAGTTCTGATCTCTGCATCTGCACCTCAGAAAGATCAGCCGCCAAAGTATACGCGTCGACCAGATGCACCAAGAAGAAACTTCACCAGAATCAATATGCCAATCTCTCAAGCATTGCAGCACTTGTTAAAAGCAAATCTGATTACATTGAAAGACCCTCCAAAGAATGTCAACACTTCCTCTCCAAGTTATCACCCCGATGCAACATGTGCATACCATTCTAACTGTCCAGGACATGACGCAGATCACTGTTGGACCCTGAAAAATAAAATACAAGACATGATAGATGCTGGGGAAATTGAGTTCGATCCTCCAGAGACTCCAAATGTCATCACTGCACCCATGCCGAAACATGACAAGACCGTTAATGCTATCATAGACACTGTTTACATCTATGATGTGAGGGAATTGTCAACTCCGCTCCTTGAAGTCAAAAGAAAGCTAATCCGAGCTGGTTACTTTCTACGTTGTGACCCTGATTGCTTTTATTGTGCACACCTACCCAATGGTTGTGAGAATCTGAAAATAGGAATCCAAAAGTGGATGGATCGCCGTACCATTATGTTTGAAAGGCTCCCTTCTATGGACGATTTATGCGAAGTTTTTTCAAACGGGATAAGAATAGAGGACGTCTCAGTGGTTTCTAACATACCATTGAAAATCCCTACCAAAGCTCCTTTCAAAATTTCTGCTGCACCCAAGGTGGCATCGGTAATCATTACCAGTCCGACTCCGTTTCCATACTCCTCAGACAAAGTTGTCCCGTGGAGTTATGACACTAATGTTTATGTCCATGGAGTTAAGCAAGACACATTGACTGAAGAGGCCATGAATTTTACTACTCCGACTGTTGATAATATTGTGGGTACTAGTAAGATTACGAGGAGTGGAAGGATCTTTTCACCAGAAATTTCTCCAAATGTTGCTACTAATCCAGTCCAGGTCCCAGTTTCTAATCAAGATATCGACGCTCGAGGCAAAGAGCCGCTAGTTGAACCAGTTCAAGTACCGGTGGAAGTCACTGGTGAGGATCCATCAAAGCAAGAAATGGAGGAAATATTGAAAATCATCTGCAAGAGTGATTACAATATTGTCGAACAGCTAGGGCACACTACTTCAAAAATCTCAATGCTGTCTCTGCTAAAATATTCCGAAGCTCATGCCAAAGCCCTGATGAAGTTCCTGAAAGCTGCACATGTACCACAAGAGATTTCAGTCGATCAATTTGAAAATTGTGTTGCCAATATAACAATGAATAATGGTCTCGGTTTCTCTGATGTTGATCTAACCCCTGCTGGAAAAAATCACAATAAAGCCCTGCACATCTCTATTGAATGTAACGGCACCACTCTATCTCATGTGCTGGTAGATAACGGCTCCTCTTTGAACGTGTTACCAAAAGCAGTACTGGAAAAGCTTGACTTCGAAGGAATTGTGTTACAACCAAGCGATGTTGTGGTAAGAGCCTTCGACGGGTCAACAAGAATAGTGTACGGAAAGGTGAAGCTCCCAATCCGAGTGGGCTCTCAGATCTTTGATTCTACCTTTTACGTAATGGAAATTCACCCAGCATATTCCTGTTTACTAGGACGCCCTTCGATACATGGGGCAAATGCTGTAACTTCTACCCTACATCAGAAGTTGAAGTATCCAATAAAAGGCAAGGTTGTCACAGTTTATGGCGAAGAAGAATATGTGGTTAGCCACCTGAGCAACTCCAAGTATGTTGAGTTGGATGACGAATTCATCGAAACTCCCTGCCAATCTTTTGAGGTGGTCTCTCCAGATGTCTCCACTACCAAACATATTTCTGCTCCTCCTGCTACAAAAATAACTCCAATTATGGCTTCTCTCAAAGATGCCAAAGCTGTGATCGAAGAAGGTGGTTGCACAGTATGGGGACAACTCCTCGATGTACCTTACAAATCCGATAAGCTAGGCCTGGGCTATGCTAATGGAAATCAGAAGAACGATCAAAGTCCTCATTCTGGAGGATTAATGTCACATTTCATCAGCCAAGGAGTAAATGCTATTGAAGACGATGGAGTGTTTTTGAACCATATTATTCAGCCATATCCAAATGAAGTTCCACCTGTTGTTATGGAAGTTTGGGATACTTTGGGGGAACCAAGCGGCGGGTATGATTTTATAGTAAAGTATACCGCACCTCAGAGTTCTTTTATTGCTATGGAAGACATTACCCCAACTGGATGGGGTGATCAGTTTGAAGATTGCAAAAGTTTCACAAGTTCCATCACTGAGCAATACCAAGGTCCACCTAGTCCAAAAGAAGTTTGGGATACACTAGGAGAACCAAGTGGCAAGTATGACTTTATGGTGAAGTATTCTGCTCCCCTGAGCTCGCAGATCGCCATTGAAGACATCACCCCAACTGGATGGGACAACCATTTCGAAGAACATGTGACATTCACAAACCCTGACGCTCTTGAAGAAGTTGGGGAGACACCAAATAATGAGAATGATTTCCTGACACAATACCCTGTTCCCCAGAATGCACAAGTCTCTCTTGAAGACATCATTCCAACTAGATGGGACAATCTTATCGGGTATCTCGCTCAGCCAACAGAGATATCTCAGCATGGGCTCTCGTATCCAGCAGAGTATACTACTTATCCCGAAAGATCACCAGCTCATTTCCCCACCGAAGAAATCAATGATGTGGAAGATGAAGAAGACAACTGCAACTGGAGCAGCTGGGTATTCCCTACTCATAACAAAGAATTGAACAACTGGGAAGCTGAAGATGTGATCTCCTTTGATCAGGAGTAAATGCAATTTCCTGTTTTCGTTGTTTATATGTGCAAAGATAAAAATGGTTCCTGTACTATCGAACCATGAACTTAAAAGCCAGGTGCCTTGCCCGAAGCACATTGGTCCTTTTTATAAGGGTTTGTCATATCATGATCATGTTCATTCAATAAAATCATGGGACGTTTGCATATTCAAATTTTGTGATCCTTTTTCTTTCTTTGCTTTCATTCATTTTCAAATAGCTATGTGTTCTTACACACACCCACATAATAAATGCAGATTCACATTCACTCTGGATCCTGTTGATAACGATTCTGCTATTGCAAGTCATGACTTTGAAAATCCGATCTACCAAACTGAGGACGAAAGTGAGGAAGATTGTGAAGTACCAAGAGAACTTGCAAGGCTGTTAGAACAAGAGGAAAAGACTATACAGCCTCATGAAGAACCAATTGAGGTTATCAACTTGGGCAGTGACGAAGAAAAGAAAGAAGTCAAGATAGGGGCTGATCTAGATAAAAGTGTCAAGCAAAGACTGATTCAAATGTTGCAAGACTACGTTGAGATATTCGCCTGGTCCTATGAAGATATGCCTGGCCTTGACACGGACATTGTGGTTCATCGCCTGCCAATCAGAGAAGGTAGCACTCCAGTCAAGCAGAAACTGCGGAGGAGTAGGCCCGATATGTCAAAGAAGATCAAAGACGAGGTTGAGAAACAATTCAATGCTGGCTTTCTGAAAGTTGTGAGTTATCCTCCTTGGATAGCTAACATAGTGTCTGTACCTAAAAAAGACGGGAAAGTCAGAATGTGTGTAGACTACAGAGATCTGAATCGGGCAAGCCCCAAAGACGATTTCCCTTTACCTCACATCGATGTACTAGTTGAGAATACTGCACAATGCAAGGTATTCTCCTTTATGGATGGATTCTCAGGATACAATCAAATCAAGATGGCGCCCGAAGACATGGAAAAATCAACCTTCACAACACCTTGGGGAACCTTTTGTTACAAAGTAATGCCCTTTGGTTTAAAGAATGCAGGAGCAACATATCAGCGTGCAATGGTAGCTCTGTTCCATGATATAATTCATCAGGAGATAGAGGTTTATGTCGATGATGTGATTGCAAAGTCCAACACCGAAGAAGAACATCTGGGTCATCTGCACAAGCTGTTTGACAAACTCAAGAAATACAGGTTGCGACTGAATCCGAACAAGTGTACCTTTGGAGTAAGATCCGGCAAACTCTTAGGTTTCATCGTCAGCAGCAAAGGTATTGAGGTTGATCCTGCCAAGGTCAAAGCCATTCAAGAAATGCCTATACCCCGTACTGAGAAACAAGTCAGAGGATTCTTGGGACGTCTGAATTACATAGCCAAATTTATTGCCCATATGACTACTACTTGTGTGCCGATCTTCAAACTGTTGAAGAAAGATCAAGTGGAAAGATGGAATGACAAATGCCAGTTAGCCTTTGATAAGATCAAAGAATATCTTCAAAAACCGCCAATCTTGTTACCACCAGTGGAAGGAAGACCTCTGATAATGTACCTAACTGTGTTGGAAGATTCAATGGGGTGTGTACTGGGGCAACATGACGAGTCCGGCCGAAAGGAGCATGCAATCTACTATCTTAGCAAAAAGTTTACCGATTGTGAAACAAGATACTCACTGCTCGAGAAAACTTGTTGTGCCTTAGCATGGGCGGCTCGCCGACTAAGACAGTATATGCTAAACCATACCACTTTCCTGATCTCCAAAATGGATCCTATCAAGTATGTGTTTGAAAAACCTGCTCTCTCTGGAAGAATAGCAAGATGGAAAATGATCTTAACAGAGTATGACATCCAGTACACTTCACAAAAAGCAATCAAAGGAAGTGTGGTAGCTGATCATCTGGCTCATCAAGCAGTGGATGATTATCAAGCATTGAACTTTGACTTCCCAGATGAAGACATTATGCAAGTCACTGATTACGAGCAACCAGGACCGGAAGAAGGACCCAAGCCAGGATCCCGATGGACTATGGTTTTTGATGGAGCTTCTAATGCACTTGGCAATGGCATCGGAGCTGTGATCATTTCCCCTGCAGGAGGTTATACACCATTCACTACCAGATTATGCTTCAACTGCACTAACAATATAGCCGAGTATGAAGCATGTATTCTGGGTCTCAAAGCTGCAATCGATTTAAGAATCAAGTTCCTGGAGGTCTACGGAGACTCGGCGCTTGTGATTTATCAAGTCAAAGAGGAATGGGACACGAAGCACCCGAATCTAATTCCTTACAAAGAATATGTGCTGAGTTTGATTCCTTACTTTGAAGAAATCACTTTTGAGCATATCTCGCGCGAAGAAAATCAACTAGCTGACGCTCTAGCTACCATGTCATCCATGTTCAAAGTCAGGTGGGACAATGAGGCGCCGATGATCACCATTTACAGACAGGATGAACCAGCCTATTGCAATGAGATCAATGCCGAAGGAACGGAAGAAAAACCATGGTTCCATGAAGTAAAAAGATATCTCGAAACTCAGGATTACCCTGAAGGGGAATCCATTAACGATAGAAAGTTTCTAAGAAGATTTGCTGCTAAATTCTTTCTAAGTAATGGAATCTTGTACAAACGCAACCATGACTCGACTTTACTTCGTTGTGTAAACAAGAAGGAAGCAGAACAGATTATGGAAGACATACACGATGGTGCTTTTGGTACTCATTCAAGTGGACATACAATGGCTAAAAAGATCCTAAGAGCAGGTTATTATTGGTCTACCATGGAGACAGACTGCCATCATCACTCCAGAACTCGTCACAAATGCCAAATATATGCCGACAAAGTACATGTACCTCCGGTCCCATTAAACGTCCTGACGGCTCCTTGGCCTTTTGCAATGTGGGGTATTGATATGATCGGAGAAATCAAGCCTACTGCCTCCAATGGACATCGTTTTATCCTAGTCGCTATTGACTACTTCACAAAATGGGTAGAAGCAGCTTCATTTGCTTCTGTCACAAAAAATGTTGTGGCCTGATTTATCAAGCATAATCTCATTTGTCGGTATGGCATCCCTGAAAGGATCATCACAGACAATGGCACAAATTTAAACAACAGAATGATTACTGAACTCTGCACACAGTTCAAGATCAAACATCATAATTCCTCTCCATATCGACCAAAGATGAATGGCGCGGTGGAAGCTGCCAACAAGAACATCAAGAAGATCATACAAAAGATGACAGTAACCTACAAAGACTGGCATGAGATGTTACCTTTTGCTCTTCATGGTTATCGCACATCAGCGCGTACTTCAACAGGGGCAACTCCATTTTCCTTAGTCTATGGTATGGAGGCAGTTCTTCCAATTGAAATTCAGATTCCTTCCCTAAGGATTATGAAAGAAGCTGATCTAGACGAAAACGATTGGATTCAGACTCGGTTAGACCAGATGAACTTGATTGATGAAAAGAGGCTCGCAGCTATTTGTCATGGTCAGTTGTACCAGAAACGTATGATCAAAGCCTTCAACAAGAAAGTCAAAAGTCAGGCATATCAAACCGGTGGTTTGGTTGTTAAACGCATCATCCTACCACAAGGTGACCCCAGGGGCAAGTGGACTCCCACTTATGAGGGACCGTTTGTAATCAAGAAAATATTCTCCGGCGGTGCCATGCTGCTTACCACTATGGATGGCGAGGATTTCCCACATCCTGTAAATGCGGACATAGTGAAAAAGTATTTCGCTTAAAGAAAAGCTCGCTAAGTTGAAAACCTGAAAGGGAAACCTAGCCAAAAATAAGCGTCTCGGTGGATTGAAAACCTGAAAGGGCGATCCAGGCAAAAATTAGAGACTAAATAAATACTATCCCGGTAGGCTGAAAACCTAAAAAGGCGGCCTAGGCAAAAGTTAGGGAATAAAGCGTACAACTATGTTCCATTTAGCTACCTACTCACCTTCAAGGTTCAACACATCAAAGACACCGATCAGTCCAATTACTTTCTTCCAACAAGTGAAGGATGAGATGCTCGAAGACAGATTGGCAATAGCAGAATTGAAACTTGACTGGATTGTTTTCACATAGCTATTTCTCTTTATATATTTTTCAAAGCTTTATGACAATTTCCTACTACTAGGATTTTTGTCTCCTTGTACTAATCAGCCTATTATGGCTCTTTTTCAAAAAAAATCAATGCAGCTCAGGCTCAAAAATCAACATTTTCACTTTTTTTGTTTTGAATACGTAAACGTCCCAAATGATAATTTTGAATGAACATGTGCATTTGAATATGATTGATGTTTACCAGAAAAAAAAAACAGGAATAACATTCAGGTAATGTCCCAATCATTCGGACATCATCCCGAAACCAGCATCAGAAGAAAAATCCCCAACAGAGATGCATTTCTCAGCAAATTCCTCAAACAAAATGATTCGAGAAATCTTACTCCCCAGCAGGGCTGTTCAAGAATGCTGTCCCCAGAAAGTGTGGTCTCCACACCAGGACTTGGTCAAATAGTGCATCAGAGGATTATGCATCTTCCTCATTCCCACTTTAAAGGGCATCAAAGTCAGAACTTTCAAATTACCTTCCATCCTCGAGCGGTAGTCAAAGATCCTTCAACAGAGCACCCTGGTTCTCAAAGAAGGCCCCCAGCCGAGTATACTCAAACAAGACGACAAAAAATCATCAACGATCACAATGCCTTCATTTCCAAATGGCTAGTGGGGATTTATTTTCCCAACCAGAAGCTTGATACGCTCAAGACTGCATAAGTCATACATCATACATCACACATTATACATAATATATCATGCGCATATTCATACACAGCATATAATGTTTCATGACAAACGCATACATAACATGCATATTTCTCCTTTAGTTCAAAAATCTCATACATTACATGCATCATGACATTGCATGACGCTAACTTGATTTTTTTTTCAGGTGGACGAATATCCTCAGCAAAGTTGTTCTTGATCACATACAATGTTTGTAATACGGTGGGAGAACTGACTTTTATTTTTATTCGCAAGCAATGTTGCGGTGAGCAAGAGTCGCCACCGACTTTTATTTTATCCAATTAGGAAAGGAATAAAAGAACAGGAAAGACCTTCTTTGAAAAGAGATTGAGTTCGGGGGGTAAGTTATGAAAAGGGAAGGTGTAAGCACCCTTTTCATCCGTAGTTATCTACGGGCTCTTATTTGCTTAACTCACTTTGTTTGTTTGAAATTTTTGAAGAGTGTCGTGTGTGTTTAGAAAAACAATTTGATTTTGAGAATGTCTAAAAAGACAACGTTAGAAAACAGGGTGTGAAAAGCATTTGATTTGAATTGTTGTGAGCAAGCACTTAAGAGCTACATACCCTAAGTTCGAAAGGTCTTTCCCATACTTTAAAGTTTTCCTTGGGCGATAGTACTATCCATACCATTTGAGGGTAGGTAGTCCTATACATTGGATGTGCGGGTCATCGAAGGGTCATCGAATTATCATAGGGGCTATCCATACCATAAAGAGGGTAGGAAGTCCTATGAGATGTGAATAGTCATAAAGGCAACATGTAAGGACGCCTTAGCCATCGAAGGGACGATCACCATTTAATCGAGGGACTAGATCATTTATACCGAAGGCAACATCGAAGGGACTATGATCTTTACATCGGAGGGACATGGTGATTTTAAATCGAAGGCAACATAAGCTAAGGCGTCCCTACGTTCGAAGGGACTTGACTATTTGATCGAAAGGCAACTGAAGAGGAAAACCCTAAAGGCGAGTGAGTGCAAGTGTGTCAGATTCGAGTATTTATTTATCTTGAGTTAAGGTTAGCTAGCGATTGATTAATTATCTTGCCATACAATCCTATTAGCCATGCATCTACACAAATATAGGAATGCGGAAAGTAAAGGCAGAAAAAATAAATCCTACGCTATTACAAAAAAACCTCTTGCATCCTATACATCAGTTTCTAGAATTTTAAATAACAGGAAATTAAATAATTAAATAAAAACCATCATGCGACATCCATTGGATTTTAAGATGAGAAGAGAATCGATAGAAATTAATCTTGAAAAATAAGTGAGAGTAAAAACCTAAATCTATAATTATTTATCAAACTAAGTAATTAACTCTAGTCCTAAATTAATTATTAAATCGAAATTAATCTAAACCAAATTATTAAGTTAATTAAAATGTAAAAAAAAAGACTAATTAGTTAGAATCCTAAATTTTAATTATTTTTGGTATTTTTTAATGATTAAATTAAATAACTATCCTAAGTAAAAGTTAAATTAATTTAATGATGTATATAAAAAGGGAAAAAGAGTGAAAGAAAAATCCTAATGGTGATGTTAATGGTTGATTTTAATTATAATTAGTTATGTAATTAAAGGATTAAAGTTAGTTAAATAGAAAAAGATAAAGAATATAAAAATAATAGGCAAACAAAATTGTGGACGCTGGGATTTGATCCCAGGTCCTTTGGGTGATGAGTCTCCATGCTTTACCATCTATTCCGTATCTGCAAGCTGTTAGTAACCTACAAAACAAAGCTAATATATAAAACACAATGATTAATGGTGAAAGTCAAAGGAACACAGTCAGACTGGGCCCCACAGTTTGGATTTGGACGAATCACCAAGAGAGAGAGGCTAGGTTTCGTTTGACCGGCCAATTAGATGGGGAGAGAGAAACGAATATGGCTGGCTGGCGAATAGCGCGCGTCCACGCGTTGGTCCAATCTTCAAACATCCACGTCATCGTCTTCCTCCTCGGTTCCTGCAGATTTACCTGCGGAAATTGCTATAATTTCTCCTGCGGATTTCCTTGCGAGTTCATCTACATCTCACCTGCGATTTGAAACACACATAAAACGATCCAAAACAAAAGTAAAAAGCACTCAGATCCACATAAAATTGCACCCTGAATTCAATGGTGAGATTGTCTTCGGCTAATATGGCTTGTATCAATAGAACCGAAGCTTTTATGTCTTTTGCCCTAACAATGGCAAATACGATCTCTCACGTTCAAGCTTGCGTATTAGCGTTCTAACCTGTTCTAATGATCCTCCTGAACATAACCATATACCCCAAACATGTTAATGATGCATGGATTAATATATTCGAGCTTTTGAAATTCTTACCAAATGTATCTTTGAAAGGGACGGTTATGGATTGGTGCGAGCTTGAGTGAGGGATGGGAACGATCCCTGGAAGCTTCAAGTTGATGAATCAACGTCTAGCTTGGCTTGGAACTTGCTGGGAACAAAGCTTTATCGTGCCCTAGGTTTTTTGAGAGTTTTTTGTGACGTTTTTTTGAAGGTTGATAGAGGCTGCTTCTAGGCTTAGGGTTCCGTGTCTTGCTTCTGATAGTGTTGAGTATATATATTAGAAGAGAATAGGTCAACATTAATGGAAAGAAATCAATTGAATCAAGCATTTGATGATGATGAAATTTGTTTTGAAAAATAGCATATAAACTTTCCAATTTTGACTCATTCTATTTTTCCAATATTTTTTCACGTGTTCTCAGCCTTTGGGATGGATTGGATTTAGTCAAAGCATTTGGAAATTTGATCATATAATCTTTTTCCCATTAAATTAAGATTTTCTTTGATTTAAGTTGAATTTAAATAAATAAATTCAAGAATAAATGAAATAAAAATCATAAAATAGATGAGAATTATCTTATGGGCCTCTTTTATGCTTTTAATCACGTGAAAACTCAAAAACTATAGGCCCATTGCTCAAAAGTTGGAAATTGGTCAAATAGGGTTTCATGCGCTTCTCAATTTTTAGCCAACTTCTGACTGTCATAACTCACTCAAATTTTATCCTATGAAGGTGTTCTAGGACTTTTTAGAAAGCTCAAAGAGTCCTCTAAAAGATTCTTTTGGTTTCGTCTTCATTGAAGTTTCTATGTTCGTGAACACTTTGCAAAAAGATGACTTTTTGTTGACTTTTAGAAGAACCTATAATGTCTTAGTCCATATCTTTTAAATGATGCATTCCTTGGTCTCGAGCCCAACATCAAAGTTGTAGAGAATTGAATTTCCTTGAGAATGAGCTTTGGTTGAGGAATTTCTGATAAAGTATGAGAGAGTTATGGCCAGTCAAAGATGGGTTGACTTTCAGTTAAAAAAACCTAATTTAGTAACTTGTACTTTTGTTGATTTCTGAGCTCTCCTTGATGAATCATGATCAAAACTTGATCAGATGATGAATGTGACTTCAAAATATTGATGTTGACCAAAAATCAAGAGTTTTGACTGTGGGTTGACCATAGTTGACTTTCAGGTTAAGCTGGTCGACTATTGATCAATTGAGCAATTAGCTGAGCAATCTTATGAATCAGAGGTTGAAACTTGATATGGGATTTCTTTGAAGCATATAGGAAGCCATGAAGTCCACTTGAGGTGTCAGAAACCTTATTTCCTTGAAAAGAGGCCAAACCCTAATTGAGGATCTATTGCTTAGGAGAAGTGTGAGCATGCCCAATTCTTGTGTAGCCTTGAGCATCTGATGATCATATGAACCTGAGGAGATTGTTTGAACCAAAATAACTTTGAAATATGGTGGGGAAATTTTAGGGTATCGTGTTCCCCTGAATTCTATTCAGACGAACATTCCTCTCAGATATAATCAAGCCGAAGGTTCATTCTGAAGAGATCTCTCTTTCCAAATCACCTATCAACTCAAAAAAATACCAACACAGATCTAAGTCGATACCTTGGACGGTTCCTTAATGATCTACCATCAAAGATCTAAAGCTGATACCTCAGAAGGTTGCAGAACGATCTGCCATCAAAGATCTAAAGCTGATACCTCAGACGGTTCCAGAACGATCTACCATCAAAGATCTAAAGCTGATACCTCAGACGGTTCCAGAACGATCTACCATCAAAGATCTAAAGCTGATACCTCAGACGGTTCCAGAACGATCTACCATCAAAGATCTAAAGCTGATACCTCAGACGGTTCCTCATAGATCAACTTTCAAAATCTAAAGCGGAAACTTTGGACAGTTCCGTAACGATCAGCCTCCCAGACTTAAAGAGGTAACCTTGGACGGTTCCGAAACGGTCAACGCAGAGGTTTTCAAATCCTTCATCAAGATATAATCAAAGGATTCATTCTGATGAGCAAACCATCAATACATTCAATAGATGGCATCTGAAAGCCCATCTCAGGTAATGTTATGATCTGCCAACAACATCTCTCAGACAATACTCAAATGCAATTTCCAATGTCACTTCGATGGAGGTAAGTGCAAATTTTCAGGGCATCTAAAATATTCAATCATCTTCTACCTTCAGATTCCAAACAGTCTCTTCAGGTTTAAGAAGATTGAATAGGGGCAACTGTTATACCCCAAAATTTGCCCGCATCTTTTTTCAGAAAGTAGGCAACAGACTTCTGTCTAAAAATTGAGAGTTTCATATAATCTTGGATTTTATTTCATAAATATCCTGATTTTATGAATACTCGGTTTTCAGAATTTTTCTTATACGGTATTTTGGTTCGCTGTTGAATTTATTCTTACGCAAACGCCAATTACTGTTTATCATTTCACACACGCTGTTTATTTGAGATTTATTTGCAGATAAATAGTACTGACGCAATTGGTACAGGATTAAATCTTTTTGCAGGCGCAGAGTCCGGGGACTCAGACTGTACTGGTAACAATCAGTTGACAGTCAAACCCGCTGACAATGCAATTCTCTGTGTTTTGTACCATCAATCAAATCAATCTTTTGCATTTCAAAATTCCAAGATTTTTTTTCTAGAAGTCTTCTGAATATCACATGATTAGCAGAGACTCAGCACTGCACAAAAATCAGGTACGCTTAACTGTCTCCTACGCGAACAGTCCCTAACTAGGGTTTTTGTTTTTTTCAGGAGAACAAGTTTTTGAGACCTCAAATGGATTTCATGGACCTCCATATATCTCAAAGTACCACCATACAAATTTTCAAACTTCAAATTCGCTCAGACGCACAGTCAGCAGCTCAAACAGTCAACAGACGACCCGTTTGACCAAAAAAGTCAACAGACAGTCAAAAATGAAATTTTTTGTCAACATCCATGTTTTGTCAAAAGATTCATCAGTTGATCATTGGTTGATCATAATTCATCAAGGAAAGATAAAAAATCAACAAAACCCTAAGTTTCAAAATTAGGGTTTTCTCCTAAAAAGACAACTGAACTTTGATTGGTCATAACTCTCTGATCCTTCATCCAAAAAATTCAAACCAAAGCTCATTTTGAAGGAAATACAATTATCTTTCAAATGCAATTGGTCCCATGGTCATTAGATTCACCATTTGAAAAATATGAACCAAGACATTACAGGTCATTTTCAAAGTCAACAAAAAGTGGTTTTTTGTCAAAGGCCATAACATCAAGATAACTTCTCCAAATGAAAAAAAGTTTCCAAAGTGGCTTGTAGAGGACATCTTGAGGTTTCTAAAAAGTACAAGAACTCCTTCATATGATAAAAATTGAGGGATTTATGCCTTGTTGAAGTTGGCTATTTTTTGGGAAAATGCATGAAATCAACATTGACCAAAAGTGTTTTTTTTCCAAAGGAGACCAAATTTCCATGATCCAAACATGTTTCTAACAATGCTAAGGGCCTCCCATGATCAACCAAAGGCCCATAACATTTTATTTCTTTTTTTGGTTTAATTTTATTACATTTAAGATTAAATTAAAAAAAGAAATGGAAGGATAATGTTATGTGGCTTGGATATTAAGCTAAGGTCATCAAGAAACATTCAATTCTGCCACAAGAAGCTAGTACAGCAGAAAAGAGTGTAAAAATCAAGCCATGGTTGCTTGAATTCAAAGCTACATATGTTATAATATTCAAAAATTCAACAAAATCATCAATGCTTCCTAGCTTAGTTTTTAAGCACTTTCTTTGCCTATAAATGAAGTATAACACTTCATCAAGAAAAGACACAAGATCAGAACCAAACCTATGCTTGTAACTCACTTGTAACACATTTGAAATTTTCAAAGAAACTTGAAATTCGAACTTTCAAAAAAAAGACAATACTTGGTATATATCCAAACAAGGATTATTACGAAGTTAACATTTTTTTTTTCAAAACATCTTTCGAAAGATAAAACACTTTGTATACATCCGCACAAGGATCATTACAAATTCAATTTACAAAGGTATTTGAAACCGCATACAAGAATTTCAAGGCAAGACAAATGATTTAAACAAGTGAGCTAAGCAAACTAAGAGCCCATGGATAACCATGGATACAAAGGGTGCTAACACCTTCCCTTTGTATAACCAACCCCCTTACCCAGAATTTCTTAAAGGTATTTTTCTGTTTCTTTTATAAACCTTTCCTTAATTGGATAAAATAAAAGTCGGTGGCGACTCTCTGATTTTTCAAAAACACAAAAGCAAAGAGAAGAGTGTCAGTTCGTATATCTCTCCGCGAGAGGTACGGTAAAAAACCGAGGGCGACAACAGTATGCAACCAAAAGAAATATACATGAGAGAAAATCAGTAGAAATTATCTAGGCATGAAAAGCTTGATTGAAGAAATATGAAGCCATGCGTCTGAAAATACACAAAAGGCAACACATACTCAGTATGTGATGAATTAATCCATAGTATTGTTATACACTAATCATAAGCCTATGTAAAGAAGACACAATAAGAAGAAGAAGAAGAAGAAGAAGAAATCCCTGCTGTTAAGCAGTATCCTCCATTGGAGTAAGAAGAAATCCACTAATACTTGATCAGGTCTAATATTGTTCATATTGGATGACTAAGGAAACTGAATACACTGAGTTGTTGCTCGAAGAGTGTTTCATGTTTACTGATGTTAATCAATATGTTATCAGCTGTAACAAGCTTCATGATCAGTATTCAAGAAGAAGATGAAGATCTACAAGCAAGAAGCAATCAACATAGGAGCTGATGCTCGATATCTGCTTATGAAAAAAATGGTCTTTCAAGAAGGAATTATGTTAAAGAGTTGAAGCTCTAATCTCCTTATTCAAGCCAGAGAAGATCGTCAAGAAGAAGCAACCATACAAGAGTTGCTGCTCTTAATCTGCTTACAGAAGAAGAAGATGATCTCATCCAGAAGTTGAAGAAAAGAAGACTGCAAGATATTCTGTTTCTTGTATTAATATGTAAAACACATAAAGTTGTTGCTCGAAGTGTGTTAATATCTTAGGAACTTATAATAGATTCTTTAAGCACCAGAAGTGACTTCTAGTCAGTGTGTCATAAACATATGTACTTAGAATAGGAGAAGATCTGCTTGAATAAGAAGCACTTATGTAATCTCCAGAAGATGCCTTGAGCGACCAAGATAAGGTCTAATGCTTAAGAAGACAATGATGGTGATCATTATGGAAATTTCTTGGAGACCAAGTGAAGGTCATAAGTCCATGAGTCAATGGATGTTATATCTCACGGAGATCACTGAACAGACCATTGCAGTCAGTCACAGCAGGTAGCTGTGCAGGGAGTTAGTCACAACGCGTTGTTGTGCAGGTTACTAGATTGATGAACGTTATATCTAGAAGGGATCACTGAACAGTTCAGTCATCTAGGGGTTAGTCACTCGCGGGTAGCTTGTGTAGGGTTAGTCACAACAGTTGGCTGTGCAGGATAGTTAGTCACGATGGAGGATCGTGCAGATGTAATCAAGTTTGATTATAGTGGATTAAGACCTCTATTAAGAGGAAAATCACCTGAAGAAGGTGGACTGAAGGTAGTCTTATTCAGAAGGTGAACCGGGATAAAATTTAACGTGCTCTTTACTTTCTGTACAATTCATTTAACTCAGTTCAAGTCATGTAAACATATTCAGAACTGTACCGAGCAAGTCAAAAGTTCTGATAATACATAAGAAATTTAAATGAACATCTCTTTGGTTATGCAACTCCATTCCAAGCATGCTTCCACAACACAAAAGCATATCCAGAAGAAGATATATAATGAAGAAAGAAAAGAATTCAAAGAAAAGGAATTTTAATCTGATAAAGAACACAATTCAATCCCCCCTTTCTTGTGTTTTCTCCACCTTCAGGCGCCTCATAAATAACATTTACATATGATTCTGAAGAAACATTAGCATTTTTGAAGAATACTGAATGTTCATCAGAAAGTGGAGTTACGGTGTGCTTCTTTAATAAGCGTTTGCTTCAGAAGTCACAAGTAATCAAAAGAAAGAACTCTGTTAGAGCTTCTGCTCCAAGATCAGAAATCAGCGAGCGAGCTTTCGAGTCAAGTTTAGAAGTCAAGATTTGTTAATCAGAAAAGCGGTTGCTTCTATTTCTGAAGACAAAGTCAAGATTCTGAATACATCAGTTTAATAATGATAGGATTGATTTCGTATGTTGTTATCTCAATTGAATATATGTTAGGTTTTTGGGGTTTTAGGGTAAATGGTGTAGATTGGATGAGATTGATGAATTGGAATGATTATGGAACATGTTTGATGTTAAATAACCCCTAAGTGAGTTAGAAAGGTGTTAAATGGTGTGAATTGGTTCTGTTTTACTGATATAATTATTTTGGTGCGATTAGGTTTGAATTGGGGAAGGGGAAGTGCTGAAATCGCACAGATTTTATGCTTCTGGTGTGGAGCGCCAGGAGAGCGGGTTGCTTCGTCGGATGAGCGTTCGCCTACACGCCTTTTCAAGGCGAGCGTAGCGGGCGAGAGGGTGGAAAGTTTCTGCCACATAGCGCCGAGCGAGCCGATGTGTGCGTCGGGCGAATATGCCTTGTTTTGCAAAAATTGAAATTTTCATATCTTTCAAAACGTAAGTCTGTTTTAGTCGCTGTTTTTAGTGTCGGAAAGGTTATTGAGTGTTCTATCTAATGAATTGGGTTAATGCTCAGTGGCTCAATTTTATTTTTAACATCTCGATTTAATTGTTATGGTGTGTTTGTACATTGTGTGCATATTTTGATAAATGTGACAATATGGTGATGTTGTGATAACATGACTGTGATATTGATGTTATATTCATTGTGAATATGTATGATGTGATTATTGAATGGTGCTGAAACATGAACATACTGAATTTGGTGTGTTATCGGTGAGTTATATTAAGATGATTTTGTTCATCGGAATCGGTATGATGGTGAGTATGTTATATGTTATGCATGCATTCATAATCATTTTGGTGGTTGAATCCCGGTGTTGTTTGGATCAGTGGAGGCTAATTCCCATTGTGAGGAATTAGTGCTCGACATGGTCGTATCTCGGTGTTGGTTGGATTAGTTAGATGGGTTAATCCCATGATGATTTGTACCACATGCATAGAGTCGTTGCATAGTATATGTGTTGTTATAACATGATTGGAAGATTTCAAGTGTTATTTCGTAGTGATGTGTCTGATTGCATTGTTATAACTGGTTAGTGAATAGTCCTTTGAATCTAAATATGTTGCAGTTGGGTGAATAATATGCTTATGATGTTTTATCGTTATGAACTTATAATATAGTTTAATTGTGATATGTCTCACCCTTACTGTTGATTATTTTCAAATTGAGGAGTAGCAACATTTGTGCTTGGTGAGGATAGCTTATAGGCTAGTCCGTTTAGTTTTCGCGTCAGTGTCATGCTCTAGTCTTGTAACATTGGGGAACACTTGTTTTAGAGTTATTGATTAAACTCTTATTTTATTGGTTTCGGATTATGTTTAATTAATTAGTGAACTGATGGTTTATGTTATTCATTTTTTAAAATTATTTCCGCTGTGTTGAACATGGTTTATCGAATAATGTGATTTTGTTCCTCTAAAAGCCATGACAATCGATTTGATATTTTAATTCTTTTGAAGTTGTGACATCCTTGTACATGTTTACTCTGAATTTAAATTATAGTCCGCGGGCGTTTAGAAGGGTATTACACGGGGGTTGGTTATACAAGGGGAAGTTGTTTGCGCCACTCATATATGTAGTACTCCACAGTAACCTTTTTGAAAATATGTGTAAAATAGAGTTATGTGTAAAAGAAATGTTTGTTTGATTTTAAAATTATGCTCGGCAAGGCAATACATCTTGTGCCTACAGACCCCCTCAGTGCAATGGAGAAGTCAGAGCAAATGTAGTTCCACTTTAGGGGACAAAAGGTTTTAAAAACTTGATAGACACTTTATCATCATAGAAGAAAATACTCATCCAATTATCTTGAACATGAGAACAAATGAACCCTTTGCATCACAAATGAAAGAAGGATCCAACTTGGATAAATTCAACAAGTATGCCACTAACTCCTTCAAGTGGAAAAGGTTCCATCATATCAATCAATATCAAGACTTTTGGGGATTTACATCTCACCACAACAATTAATCATGTCTAAACTTTAAAGAAAAAGCCACTAAGGGCAAAAGATATTTTTAAAGACAGATTTTAAAGAGGTTTGCAAACATGAGAATGTTTGCAAACAACAAATTGCTTGCACAAAATATATCCTATCATTTTGCGATGATCTTGCAACAGAGAACTCGTTCCTTCAAACTTCAAACCAAAATCCATAGTAAAGTCAGTGTAATTAAACTTAACTATACGATCCTTAAATTTACTTACAAGACCAACAGGAGTCAATTCAAGGTTGCAATAAAAGTATTTTACGTAATGAGGATTGAATCTCATTTTCAATCCAACAAACTTCAACATGCCATGGTAGTCGAACGGTTGAAGGAATTTTACTCTCAAACTAGTTTCAGCACGCTTGTCAACATAGAGTTCTGGCTTAATTGGCTTGTTCAATAACTTCTCAGCACGCGAACCTAGACTTTCTTTAGGTAGTAGGTGGTTAACCTTATGATGGATAATACAAAGAGATTTACTTTTGAATTCTTGTGAACTCATATGTTAGATGAATGTTTTCTAGTTTGAACTTTGGTTCTTGCCCTTTTCGGAATTAGAGGGATTTGACTTGTTGATTCTGGCCTATTGCCTTTTTGCTTCTTAAAGAGATCTTTTGAGGAATGCTGGAACTCATTTTGATGAAGGTTGGTGAAATGGATAGATAATTGAGAATGAAATGATGATTAATGATTACTGAGAATGAGATTTTTATTTTTAAAATGGGAGAAAAGGGGTTTCAAGAGAGAATGGAAGTTTTGAAACTGATTTGAAATGAAAGAGAAAGAGAAAAGAGCTCTGAAAATGGGTTAAAGGCAAATGATTCGAGTCATGTTATAGGTGTGACTCGAGTGATGTGTTCAAAATTTCAAGGAAAGGAAGTGTGACTCATTCAAGTAGAAGTACTAACTTTAATCACTTTTTACAGTCCCAAATCTTAAAGTTTTCAAACTCTATGATTCGAATCAGGTTGTATTTGTGACTCGAGTCATGAATTAAAATTTTAAAATTTTTTGAAGAAAATTAAATGCAAGAAAAATTGGTTTAATGAAATGAAAATGTAAATAATATGAATGGATGAAATAAAATTAAATTGATGTATGAGATAATTGAATGAATAAAATATGGAATGCATAAAAATGTCACATACACATATTTCAAACAAATAGTACATCTAGGCAAAGAAATAATTACATACATGTATACAACACAAAGAATAAAGAAGGGTTGGAACAATCATTCCAATATAGACAATTTAGGCTTAACTTGTTGTTGTCGCACACAAAAATGATTAGTAATCAACAAAAATATTATCATAAGCTAAAGCACGATCAATCATAAACAAATTGGATACAAATCCTCTTGCACATCAGAAGAACATTAGCAGACTCTCCTTCATAAGGCTTCAAATGAACTTGTACGGTGAATATTCTGATTTTCTTTGACTGACATATCTAGACAATATCGAATAACTGATTTAACTTTTTAATAATTATTAGCACTTTAAGGGACAACTTGAACTTTTGAATCTTTTGTAAATGTTAAGGACTCAGAGAACATTATCAAATGTCACAAACTTTTTTCACCTTCTTTCACGATAACCTTGGAATAGTAAGTCAATAGAAGACATTTTTTTGCTTCTTTATTTAATCTCTCAAAAACTTCAAGCATGTTGACAGATGAATGTATGTCATATTTAAGTAGGATTAATCAAGAACAAACTTTAAGACATAGTGTCAAGTTTTCGGTTACAGTGCACATATCTCAAACTTGTGTCAATTCAATCCTAGATGAATCAAAACTTAGAGAATATCTTAAATACAATTGATGATTGAAGAATATACTAATAAGGTTTTACTTTAAGTTAATCTATGTTGTGAGTGCACTATCCCATTAGAGATGTTTTGCATGATGTCAACGCTAGGAAAACTTTAGCATTTTTGTATATTGGACAGTATCTTTGAGCCTTAATTTCCATCTTAGAATTAGGAAGCTTAGAGTGCATTTAGAAAAGGTTTTATGCATTAAAAAAAATTTTTTATGAAAAATGGCCTGTGTGTCAACACATACGATCTATAAGTTGACACATATGCATGTGTTTTAAAGCTTGTAGGTTGTATAATGCATGTATCGACACATAAGCTTTTCAGGTCGATACATAAAAAAAATTCTTCTCTGAGTGGACACATACGTCGTATGAGTCAACACATGTATTTGCTTTTTAAAGTCTGTAGCTTCAGTTTGCATGAGTCGACTCATAAGGCCCTTCAGGTCGACGCGTACTAGAAAATTTCCTGTTATAAGTTGACTCATAGCTTGCATGTGTCGACACATGCGTCAAGATGTGTCGATGCGTGTGTTAAAACTTTTGAAAATTTGCATTCTTTTATAAACTCCTATTTTTATTTTTTCCTCCAACTTGCACACATATAAATACATCATACATGCATTATTTCAAAGTTAATGAAACCATAAATATACAAAGAATTCTCTTCATCTTCAATCTCTCACATTTATGCATACACACAATAATTACACATGATCATTCTTGTTGGGTGCCATCTAGAAGCAGATTGATAACGTCCAATTTAGGTTGTTAAATTGTAAATTGGGTTGAGAATATTTGGGGGTTTCATTGGGGAAAAAAGTTAGGGCTTGTCCTCCAAGATAAAGGTGTTGATTTGGGGGTTTTGCACAAGATTTTGCAATTCGAATTCTGCCAAGTGAAAGCTTCAAAGAAGGTGGTTATGTTGAAAGAGTAACGGTAACCAAAGAATCGTTTGGAAATCTCGGGTCATGATAATTCGCAATTGGATTCAACCTAGTGAAAGCTTCGAAGAAGCTGGTTCTGTCGAAGAAGTAGCGGTAACCTAAGGATAAATTGGTATTACAGGTTTACTTGATCAAGCTCAATATCACGGGAAGAGAAGGAGTTAGAATCAACATCAAACATAGGGTTTGTAGGTTTGGATTGCTATTATTCTCTTATAAACAATTTTTGCAAAGTAATATTGATTATCTCAATTCCATTTGGAATTGGGGGCAGTCGTAGCTGTAACACCCTTCTAAACCCCGCGGCAATTTAAATAAATAATCAGAGTAAAAACATACACACAAGGGTGCCACAATTATTTAAAATAAATAAACCAATCATGGTCAAAGTCATGCTTCATTAGGAAACGGTTCACCAAAACATAATCATGTTTATTACAGCGGAATACGAAACATCATCAAGTACAACCAAACAGAAATATAATCCAGCACCAAATAAAATGGAATAATCTCATAAAACTCTAAAACTATCGTTCCCCAGGGTTACAGATCAGAGCATGACCGACATGACCCAATATAAACGGATAAACTCTACGAGTCATCCTCACCAAGCACTAATGCCGCTACTCCTCAATCTGAAAATGACAACATGTAAGGGCGAGTCTCATTCTCAATTAGTAAATATTATGCAATTCATAAATAACAAGCATCATAATATACCGTTCACCCAATTATACATATTCAGATTCACACAATAATAGATTACAACACATAACACAGAAATCCATACAATCATGTTATGACAAAATGCATATGACACAACCGACACTATGAAGGATAGAAAAACACTTAGAAAGGGGGGGTTTGAATAAGTGTAGTCTTAAAAACTTGAACGATAAAAATAAATTGCACAGTTATTTTTATCCTGGTTCGTTGTTAACTAAACTACTCCAGTCCACCCCCGCGGAGTGATTTACCTCACCTGAGGATTTAATCCACTAATCGCAACAGATTACAATGGTTTTCCACTTAGTCCGCGACTAAGTCTTCTAGAGTATCCTGATCACAACCTGATCACTCCAGGAACAATTGCTTAGACACAAGCTAAGACTTTCTTAGAGTATCCTGACCACCACGTGATCACTCTAATTACAACTGCTTAGACACAAGCTAAGACTTCCTAGAGTATCCTGATCAACACTTGATCACTCTAGTTACTTACAAATTAATGTAATCAATTCTAAGAGTATTACAAATGCTTCTGAAAAGCTATAATCACAACAGTGATATTTCTCTTAACGTTTAAGCTTAATCTCACTAATATATTACAACAGCAATGTAGTGAGCTTTGATGAAGATGAAGTTTCTGAGCTTTGGATTGAACAGCGTTTCAGCAAGTTAATATTCACAGAATTTGGTTCAGCGTTGTTCGAAATTGGTAACCTTGCTTCTCATCAGAACTTCATATTTATAGGCGTTTGAGAAGATGACCGTTGAGCGCATTTAATGCTTTGCGTGTTCCGTACAGCTTTGCATTTAACGTTTCACGCTTTTGTCAACTACCTCGAGCCTTGTTCACGCTGTGTCTACTGACGTTGCCTTTAATAGCTTCCAACGTTCCTTTTGTCAGTCAGCGTAGCCTGCCACCTGTACTTTCTTCTGATCTGATGTTTGAATATAATATTTGAATATCATCAGAGTCAAACAGCTTGGTGCATAGCATCTTCTTGTCTTCTGACCTTGAAGTGCTTCTGAGCGTGATACCATGAGAACTTCAGTGCTTCTGCTTCTGATCTCAAGTTCTTCTGATGCTTTCATAGACCCATGTTCTGATTCTGCCTTGACCATCTTCTGATGTCTTGCCAGACCATGTTCTGATGTTGCATGCTGAACCTTCTGAGACAAAGCTTCTGAGCGCTGATTTGTGCATACTCTTTATATATTTCCTGAAATGGAAATTGCAATGTATTAGAGTACCACATTATCTCACACAAAATTCATATCCTTGTTATCATCAAAACTAAGAATATTGATCAGAACAAATCTTGTTCTAACAATCTCCCCCTTTTTGATGATGACAAAAACATATATAAATGATATGAATTTGCGATCAGAAAGAGCAGACGGCTAAAGACAAATTACACAGCTATAGCATAAGCATGTGAATGTGTCTCCCCCCTGAGATTAACAATCTCCCCCTGGGATGAATAATCTCCCTCTGAAATAAATACTCGAAGAACTTTAATAATAAAAGACTTCCCTGATTATTTCGGTAGAGACGATCACATAAGCTTCTGTCTTCTGATAATTCATAGCTTCTGACTTCTGCTTCCATTGGACAGCTTCAGAACTTGAATTTATTTAGATCCCTAGAACACTCACAGCTTCTAATTCCTGCTTCCATTTAGGACAGCTTCAAAACTTGAATTTCTTTGATCTTCAGAACATTCACAGCTTCTGATTCCTGCTTCCATTTAGGACAGCTTCAGAACTTGAATTTCTTTGATCTTCAGAACATTCACAGCTTCTGATTCATGCTTCCATTTAGGACAGCTTCAGAACTTGAGTTTTTCTGGATCTTTAGAACATTCACAGCTTCTGATTTCTGCTTCCCTCGGATAGCTTCAGAGCTTTGAATTTCTTCTTATATCACTTCATGCTAGATTGTATCAGAACATTGTTGAATGTACCAGAGCATCATCAGAGCATCTCTACATCCTGAAATGTTACAGAACAAAACTAAACGACAAAAGTCAGCATGAATGAGTTAGAACATAAAAATGTGTATCAGAACACAAAATATGTATCAGAGCCATATAAGTCATATAGAATATATCAGATCCAATAGACAATGTATCAGAGCAAATAGCCAATGATTTGGATCATATTCTATTATCAGCACTCAGCTTGCTTCAGCTTGCTTCAAGAATCCAAGAGCTATTTCTGATCATTCTTTCTTCTTGCTTCTTATGTTGATCTTGAATCTTCGATTCCTGCAACAACACAACTTAGAAACATATGAAGCTTGCAGCTTCTGTTAGTAAATGTGGAGCCTTTTTACTCGGTAACTGATAATATAAATCAGATCATTTATCATATATTTTCTCCCCCTTTTTTTCATAACATCAAAAAGCATAAAAGATTCAGATGTAAAGCAAGAGACAAAAGGAAAGAAATATAAATAACTTTTCATTGATTTCAACAAGAAGGATTACAAAAGAGGAATGCAGGAAAACAGATGCAACAAGGAAAGAAAACTACAAGGACACAAATCCTAAGACTCTATCCTAAGCAAAGACTGCGCAAACAACTCAAGAACCCTCTGGTCTTCAGTTTGTTCAGCCATGGAAGCTTGAAAACTCTTCATGCCTGTCCAGACTAGAACCGCCACTGTAGGAGAGATCCAAGAGACCAAAGAGGAAGTGAGGGACAGTTCATAGACAGGGAGCTAATGTTGCAAACGGGCTCCAGTGACTCAAGAAGGTCTTCTTCCTTTGGATAAATGTTGATAACAGCATTGAGGAAGAGATCTGTCTTGAAAGAGACTTGGAGAGCCATCCCAAGGTATGCTTCACATCCTGTAACTGATTAACCCTTCCATCCGTTCTCATTGAGTTGAAAGGATTCATGATGAACGCTAGGTTGAAGATGAATGAACTAGGGTTTATGCTTAAGAAAAACTTTGTTGGACAAGAGAGAAACAGAAAGAGAAAGAGAGCCAAGACTTATTGAAAAAAATGCAACGAAATGAAGGAATAAATAGAGGGAATGTGGGGAAGGAAAACGTTCTAGGGAAGGGAAACGTTTGACGGATATAAAAACGAAAAGACGGACAATAAAAGAAATGATGAATGGCATTTAATGTTATTTGACGTGAGGAGAGATAATAATGACAAAAGACGAGATTTGCACAGTTACCTAAGTAGACGTCCCCTCAACTGCACGCATGCTTGTCCAGAAATGGTGAACACGTGTTTACCATCTGGATAGCCAGTTACAGCTGTTTTGCTTTTAAAGAGATTCTGAATCAACTTAGACAATGAAACGTTAGTAATAACTGAATCACAATTTCTAATTGATTTCAATCAGAACTTCTTATAACACAAAAAATCCAATTTCATTTCAGAAGATACTCATACATAAGATCTTCTCATCTTCTCATTCTGGGCATAAATCCATACTGATATTCTTCAGAATGAACTTAAACCTATCTTCAGCAAGGGGTTTTGTAAAGATATCAGCCCATTGATGGTCTGTATCCACAAAGTTTAAAGATATAACACCCTTCTGAACATAGTCCCTTATGAAATGATGTTTAATCTCAATATGTTTAGCTTTTGAATGTAAAATAGGATTCTTAGATAAACATATAGCAGAAGTATTATCACAGAAAATAGGAATGTTACTCTCATATATCTGATAATCTTCCAGCTGACTTCTCATCCAGAGCATTTGTGTGCTACAACCAGCAGCAGCAACATATTCTGCTTCTGTTGTTGAGAGGGCAATAGTAGCTTGCTTCTTGCTGTACCATGAGATCAGATGACTTCCAAGAAATTGACAACTTCCAGAAGTGCTCTTTCTTTCTATTCTATCTCCAGCATAGTCAGCATCACAGAATCCTACTAAGTTGTAGTCTTTAGATCTTCTGTAAACTAAACCAACATTAGTAGTACCTTTCAGATACCTTAGAATTCTCTTAACCGCAGTTAAATGAGATTCTCTTGGATCTGATTGGAATCGAGCACACAAACAAACACTAAAGAGAATGTCAGGTCTAGAAGCAGTTAGATATAGAAGAGATCCAATCATACCTCTGTACAACTTCTGATCTACCTTCTTACTTACCTCATCCTTACCCAGTACACATGTTGGATGCATAGGAGTTTTGGCTTCTTTGCTTTCAGAAAGATTAAACTTCTTCAGAAGTTCTTTCACATACTTCATTTGATGAACATAGGTTCCATCGGAAGTTTGGTTGATTTGAATCCCAAGGAAATACTTGAGTTCTCCCATCATGCTCATTTCAAATTCAACCTGCATAGACTCAGCAAACTCCTTTCCAAGTGTAGCATTAGATGTTCCAAAGATAATATCATCAACATATATTTGACAAATTAAAATATCCTTTTTAAATGTTTTACAAAAGAGAGTAGTGTCCACTTTTCCTCTAGTGAAACCATTTTCCAGAAGGAAAGAACTCAAACGTTCATACCAAGCTCTGGGAGCTTGTTTCAATCCGTATAATGATTTCTTTAATTTAAAAACATGATTTGGAGACATGGAGTCTTCAAAACCAGGAGGTTGATGGACATAAACTTCTTCATCTATGTAACCATTTAAGAAGGCACTCTTAACATCCATCTGATAAAGAGTGATGTTGTGTTGAGTGGCAAAAGAAATTAATAGACGAATAGATTCTAACCTGGCCACTGGTGCAAAGGTTTCTGTATAATCAATCCCTTCTTGCTGACTATAACCCTGAGCAACCAGTTTGGCTTTGTTTCTTACCACTTCACCTTTCTCACTTAGCTTGTTTCTGAAAACCCACTTAGTACCGATGATGTTAAATCCTTTTGGTCTAGGAACCAAGTCCCATACATCATTCCTTGTAAATTGATTTAGTTCTTCTTGCATGGCAATTATCCAGTCTGGATCTTCTAGAGCTTGATCAACAGAAGTTGGCTCGATCAAAGAAACAAGACCTAATTGACATTCTGCATTGTTCTTAAGGAATGCCCTTGTTCTGATGGGATCATCTTTCTTTCCAAGGATCACATCTTCTGAATGAGCTGATGCAAGTCTAGGTGATCTTTTGATAGTTGGTTCTTCAGAAATCCTAAGATTCTCTAAATATGCAGCAACTTGATCTTCTGATCCATTGCTTCTGAGACTGCCAGCTTCTGCAGCTTTGCTTCTTGGTTCTACTGCTTCTGATATATCAATATCAAAATCTGCAAAATTCTCAAACTGCTTTGGTTTTTCAAGACCAAGCTTATCATCAAACCTGATATTGATTGATTTTTCTACAATCAATGTTTCAGTATTGTATACTCTGTAGCCTTTAGAGCGTTCAGAATATCCAAGAAGGAAACATTTTTGTGCTTTGGAATCAAACTTACCAAGATGATCTTTAGTATTCAGAATAAAACATACACATCCAAAAGGATGGAAATATGAAATGTTGGGCTTTCTGTTCTTCCACAATTCATAAGGAGTCTTATTTAGAATAGGTCTGATAGAGATTCTATTCTGAATATAGCATGCAGTGTTTATTGCTTCTGCCCAGAAATGCTTAGCCATATTGGTTTCATTGATCATGGTTCTGGCCATTTCTTGTAGAGTCCTATTCTTTCGCTCTACAACTCCATTTTGCTGTGGAGTTCTGGGGCAAGAGAAATCATGGGCAATACCATTTTCTTTGAAGAACTTCTCAAAGAATCTGTTCTCAAATTCGCCACCATGATCACTTCTGACCTTTATGATTTTACACTCTTTCTCAGATTGAATCTGAGTGCAGAAATCAAAGAACACTGAATGAGACTCATCCTTGTGTTTCAAGAACTTTACCCACGTCCAGCGGCTATAATCATCAACGATGACTAATCCATATTTCTTCCCTCTGACAGATGCTGTTTTGACTGGGCCAAACAGATCAATGTGCAAGAGTTCTAACGGCCTTGAGGTAGAAACAACATTCTTAGACTTGAATGCAGGTCTGGAAAACTTGCCCTTCTGACATGCTTCACAAAGAGCATCTGATTTGTATTTCAGATTTGGGAGTCCTCTGACTAGATTTAGTTTGTTAATCTGAGAAATCTTTCTCAAACTAGCATGACCTAATCTTCTGTGCCAGACCCATTGCTCTTCAGAAACAGACATAAGACAAGTCACCTTCTGCTTCTCAAGATCAGAAAGATCAATCTTATAAATGTTGTTCTTCCTCTTGCCTGTAAATAAGATTAAGCCATCCTTCTGACTAACAGCCTTGCAAGACTTTTGATTGAAGATTATATCATAACCATTGTCACTTAATTGACTTATGGACAATAAGTTATGCGTTAATCCTTCTACAAGAAGTACATTAGATATAGAAGGAGAGTTACCAAGACTTATGGTTCCAGAGCCAATGATTTTGCCCTTCTGATCTCCTCCAAACTTGACTTCTCCACCTGGTTTAAGCACAGGTCTTGGAATGTAGACCTTCTTCCCGTCATGTGTCGCGAGCACCCAGAGTCCAGGTACCATGACATTTTGCTTTCTGTCCTCTTTGCCGCCAAGGATATCTGCAACAGAAATTATCTTCTCCTTAGGTAACCACAATTTCTTGGGTCCTTTCTTGTTAGTTCTCCTCAAGTTCTGATTGAACTTGGGTTTAGCAAAATATTTAGCAGGAGGAACAGCATGATATTTCTTATTCTGAGTTCCATGATATTTCTTAGGTTGTGTCACATGCTTCTTGGTGTGTGTTATGTGAAAACTTTGTGCATGTGATGTGTGCTTAATATCATGGGAGTGGCCAAATTTAAATTGGTTATATAGAGGCTTGTATGATATTTTCATATCATCCACAGATTCAAGCTTGTATGGGATTTCACCCTCATAACCAATGCCAACTCTCTTGTTCCCAGACACAGCATATATCTGTAGCAACCTGCCCTAAAATATAGATTTAGAGTCGCCACCTATTCTGAAGGGCGAATAGGAAACCCTACGCAGTTTAGAGATCGGGGTAAGTTATTATAATCAGGTTGAGGGAAGGTGTTAGGCACCCTCAACCCTTTCCTAAGGTTTTAGCTCAAGGCAAAGGTTTTATGGCTAAAAGTTAAGGTTAATAGCTAAGGAATTGAAAAGGGTAAAAATAGAGATTTGAACTGAATTGAGATTTTAGGGAGGGGGACTCGCCTTGGTTATCCAAGTGCCTACGTATCTCCTTAGGGAGAATCAGAGTCAACGTAGTTCGGGGAAGGGTTGTACGCCTTAGAATTAGAATTTTGTGGTTTGAAGTTGTTTAAAGGCTTTTTGAGTGGCCTATCGTAGTTTTGAATAAGGATGGAAATCCGTGGTTTGATTTGAAGTGTTTTGAATGTTTTGGGCGTACAACCCTGATTTAATATGGCACCGTTAGATGCGGTGACCAATAGATTTGGTCAGTATAGCTAACGAATTAAGGGGCATTGCTGGTTACTCAGATCGATAGATTGATCGTCGCGGGCAGCAAATTAGATGTGTTTTGGATGTATTGTTTATCTCTCGTCTAAAGCGACTAATAGCTTTAGTCGGGTCGAGGAGAGAATTTAAATAAAGGATTAATTAAATTATTTTATTGCTTTATTCAGATATTTGATCAGTACGACGTAGAGAGTCGACTAATTCGAAGGCGGGATGAAATAGATATTCATCCGCCATTTATCCATTAAAGGGGAAGTTAGAGTTTATTGTTTTTATTATTTTTATCTCTCGTCTAATGCGACTAATAGCTTTAGTCGGTTCGAGGAGAGAATTAATTAAGGGTTAGTGTTCTTTGCCAAATGGGCAGTGGGATTGGACAAACCCTAACGTATATAACCTTTCTAGGTTTTTTGTGATTTTTAATATTAATTAAAATTAAGACAACTAAATCGAATAGTCGAGGTAATTGAATAAATCGGGAGAAATCCTAAACCCTAATTATAACCCTAACCCTAATTTAATTATATTATCAATTTAATTTAACAATTAAACTATATATCATAAAAATATACTAATTTAATTACACCATTAAACAAATAAATAAAAACAATTAAGAAAACCTGGGCTTGGATTGCATATGACTGGGTTGGGTGTCCATGGTATGCACCTCCAGTCTTGCATGCGTCAGATCTAAGGGGATGAGGATCCAATGGTGGCAATTGAAGGCGCGTCATATGCCAATGAGGATGCATCGTACTGGATCAAGTAGTCTGCGCTTTCATTAAAAATAATGTTGGTGGTGGGGATCGAACCCACGCCCCTATGCTTAGAATCTTCCTCCACCAACTGAGCTGCGCTTTTTGTTTGTTTTGAATAACCATACATCAGTTAATATATAAAAACATGGTAATAATGAGAAGAATGGGCGCGCGATTTGAATGGCCGAACAGCATCATGCCACGTTATCTTCTTCTTCGTGATACTGTCGTTTTAGGTACACAACTTTTACCCACGGCAGCCTTCCATAGTTATAGCTCCTGTACACAAGATTCTTGCGAATAATAAGGGAAAATTAACAATAAGATAATGTTCCGATTCTTTTTCACACCCTGAATCTAATGGTGATCTCCTTTTTAGCCAATTTTGCCTGCAAGAAGAATCCCCAATACGGAGATATAAACCCTAGCAATGGTATAATTCTATTCTTGCGGTCAATCCTAAATTAAACCACCCAGAAACTTTCACAGCATCATGACAACCATAAAAACGCAATCGAAACAACTTAACAAGGCATGAATGAATGGATTCGAACTCAAATAAAAGTGTGCAAACAATGGCTATCTGGAGATGATTCTGACCGCCTCGGTGCTTTGCAACGGTTTGGAAGGCTTCAGAGATGTCCAGGGAATATGCTTGGAACCTCAGAGTGCCCTGATTCCTTCTCTAACTCTAAATTCGATCTTCCCCTATTCTTGATATTTTATTCATTCGGTCCCCCTCTTGGAGGCTAGCCACCACCTGCAAATCGAAATCGGAAAAAAAACACACAGCAGATACCAACAAAGTAACCCAATTCAAATCCTTATATTGATATTATGTTAGATGTATTAAGATGTTGTGTTATCATCTAATGGAAAATCATTGAATTCTTAGTATACAGTATGTGAATAGCCTTTGTGTATAAGCTTGGAACTGGTTTCAGAACCTGTAAAAGGTTTCCAATATTCAGTCTTTGTTTTTTTTTTCGGCCTCCCCTTCTCCTTGTGAATTATTCAGAATATATATGGACTATTTTAGGGCTTCTTTGGGCTTGGATGCTAGGTTTCTCAAGAAAATCGATTAAAATCATATGATTCTTTCTCTATTTTTTTATTCAATATTTTTCTCTCATCAAACCAATCTAATCAAATAATATTGTGATCATGACTTAATTAAAAAAATTATCCTTGTGCATTCTTTAGAACATCTCCATTATTTATTTAATTTAAATTGAATTTACTTGACTAAAATTCAATATAAAAGAAATGACAATAATAAAAAATGGGAGAATGGATTTAGAGGTCTTTATATGTGTCATGGAGGTGTTTGAAATATGTGAGAGACCTTGAGATCCATTTTAGGCCTTGGGGATTCAAAATCCTTTGATGAAATGCAAACCTTAACTTTGAGACCCTCGATTAGGGTATTGTTGCTTGAGAAGAACCCTTGAGCCTTTAGCCATTGAAGATGAATAGAGGGGGGGGCAAATTTTAGGGTATGACAATATCATAGAAGCTAGCTGACTTCTGCCAATACTTCTAGATAAGAACTTCCTGAAACTTAAATCATATTCTTTCATAATATGATTCAGACTGGGAGTGGATTTTTCTGAATCAGAAGGAGATCCAACATTATTGGAGAATTTTAAAACTTTTTCTTTTAATTCAGAATTTTCCAACTCAAGCTTCTTAGTTTCAAATTCAAATTGCTTTTTCAGCTTTTTGTATTTGATACTAAGATGAGCTTTTAATTCAAGAAGCTCTGTTAGACTGGAAACTAACTCTTCTCTAGATAGTTCAGAAAATACCTCTTCAGAATCTGATTCTGATGTAGATTCTGATCCATCATCTTCTGTCGCCATCAGCGCAAAGTTTGCCTGCTCTCCTTCAGAGTCTGATCCTGATTCTGATTCAGAATCATCCCATGTTGCCATAAGACCTTTCTTCTTATGAAACTTCTTCTTGGGATTCTCCTTCTGAAGTTTTGGACACTCATTCTTGTAATGTCCAGGCTCATTGCACTCATAGCAGACAACCTTTTTCTTGTCAGATCTTCTGTCACCGGAAGATTCTCCTCGTTCAAATTTCTTTGAACTTCTGAAGCCTCTGAACTTCCTTTGCTTGCTCTTCCAGAGTTGGTTCACCCTTCTGGAGATCATGGACAGATCATCTTCTTCTTCAGATTCTGATTCTTCAGGATCTTCTTCTCTAGCCTGAAAAGCGTTAGTGCATTTTTTAATATTAGATTTTAATGCAATAGACTTACCTTTCTTCTGAGGCTCGTTTGCGTCCAGCTCAATTTCATGGCTTCTCAAGGCACTGATAAGCTCTTCCAAAGAAACTTCATTCAGATTCTTCGCAATCTTGAATGCAGTCACCATTGGGCCCCATCTTCTGGGTAAGCTTCTGATAATCTTCTTTACATGATCAGCCTTGGTGTAGCCTTTATCCAGAACTCTCAATCCAGCAGTCAGAGTTTGAAATCTTGAAAACATCTTCTCAATGTCTTCATCATCCTCCATCTTGAAGGCTTCATATTTCTGGATTAGAGCAAGAGCTTTGGTCTCCTTGACTTGAGCATTTCCTTCATGAGTCATCTTCAAGGACTCATATATGTCATGGGCCGTTTCCCTGTTAGATATCTTCTCATACTCAGCATGAGAGATAGCATTCAGCAAAACAGTCCTGCATTTGTGATGATTCTTGAAATCTTTCTTTTGATCATCATTCATTTCGCTTCTCGTGAGCCTTACACCAGTAGCTTTAACAGGATGTTTGTAACCATCCAGCAGAAGATCCCATAGATCAGCATCTAGACCAAGAAAGTAACTTTCCAGTTTATCTTTCCAGTATTCAAAGTTTTCACCATCAAATAATGGTGGTCTAGTATAACCATTGTTACCATTGTATTGCTCAGCAGAGCCAGATGTAGATGCAGCTGGATTTGTTGGAATTTCACCAGCCATCTTTTACTGAAGTGTTTTTCTCTTCCTGAATCTTTTCTAAACACGGTTAAGTGCTTGCACCTTAGAACCGGCGCTCTGATGCCAATTGAAGGATAGAAAAACACTTAGAAAGGGGGGGTTTGAATAAGTGTAGTCTTAAAAACTTGAACGATAAAAATAAATTGCACAGTTATTTTTATCCTGGTTCGTTGTTAACTAAACTACTCCAGTCCACCCCCGCGGAGTGATTTACCTCACCTGAGGATTTAATCCACTAATCGCAACAGATTACAATGGTTTTCCACTTAGTCCGCGACTAAGTCTTCTAGAGTATCCTGATCACAACCTGATCACTCCAGGAACAATTGCTTAGACACAAGCTAAGACTTTCTTAGAGTATCCTGACCACCACGTGATCACTCTAATTACAACTGCTTAGACACAAGCTAAGACTTCCTAGAGTATCCTGATCAACACTTGATCACTCTAGTTACTTACAAATTAATGTAATCAATTCTAAGAGTATTACAAATGCTTCTGAAAAGCTATAATCACAACAGTGATATTTCTCTTAACGTTTAAGCTTAATCTCACTAATATATTACAACAGCAATGTAGTGAGCTTTGATGAAGATGAAGTTTCTGAGCTTTGGATTGAACAGCGTTTCAGCAAGTTAATATTCACAGAATTTGGTTCAGCGTTGTTCGAAATTGGTAACCTTGCTTCTCATCAGAACTTCATATTTATAGGCGTTTGAGAAGATGACCGTTGAGCGCATTTAATGCTTTGCGTGTTCCGTACAGCTTTGCATTTAATGTTTCACGCTTTTGTCAACTACCTCGAGCCTTGTTCACGCTGTGTCTACTGACGTTGCCTTTAATAGCTTCCAACGTTCCTTTTGTCAGTCAGCGTAGCCTGCCACCTGTACTTTCTTCTGATCTGATGTTTGAATATAATATTTGAATATCATCAGAGTCAAACAGCTTGGTGCATAGCATCTTCTTGTCTTCTGACCTTGAAGTGCTTCTGAGCGTGATACCATGAGAACTTCAGTGCTTCTGCTTCTGATCTCAAGTTCTTCTGATGCTTTCATAGACCCATGTTCTGATTTTGCCTTGACCATCTTCTGATGTCTTGCCAGACCATGTTTGATGTTGCATGTTGAACCTTCTGAGACAAAGCTTCTGAGCGCTGATTTGTGCATACTCTTTATATATTTCCTGAAATGGAAATTGCAATGTATTAGAGTACCACATTATCTCACACAAAATTCATATCCTTGTTATCATCAAAACTAAGAATATTGATCAGAACAAATCTTGTTCTAACACACTATGCATGTGTTACCAATAAATCGTGGAATCAATCCACCTAACCGATCTACGCCTCATCGAGATACGGCCCACCGACACAATTTTCGCACAATGGGAAATATGTCCATTCCAAACTTTCTACCAAATATGTCAATAGGACAGTTCAAACAAGCAGAAGAAGTAGTTACTGAACCCGACGCAGGAGTGTCAATAACCATACTTCCATGAATAATAGATATTTCTAATTCCAATCGTTTAGCACAATCCAATGAAATGAACGAATGAGTCGCTCCAGTATCAATAATGGCAACTAAAAGTGTGTCATGGATAAAACACATACCTTAAATCGGACGATCTTCCGGAGTAGTCTCTGACCCAGACAAGGCAAAGACTTTTCCACCAGCCTGATCCTTCTACGGTTTAATGCAGTGTGGACTGATGTGACCCTCTTCGCCGCAATTGTAGCAAGTCACGATCTTCACCCTACAATCAGAAGCAATATGACTCGTCTTACCACACTTGAAGCATTTCTTTTCTCCACTCTTGCACTCATTCCTTCTATGCCCAGTCTCACAACAGTTATAGCACCTAACGGGAGCACCAGAATCTCCCCCACTAGGCCTCTTCCAATCCCCAGCTCTAGGATTTCCTCTACCATATTGCTTACCTCTATCCATAGGCTTCTTACCTTTCTTGTCAACCAACTCGCGAGAGTGGGATGACTTCAGCTTAAGGTTATCCTCTTCGAAGATCCTGCTACAGTCCACCAAATCGACAAATCGCCGAATCCTCTGATACCGGATTCCTTGCTTGATCTCATCACGAAGGCCATTCTCAAACTTTATGCACTTTGAGAATTCACTAGCTTCGTCATTGTTGTAGTGAACGTAGTACTTCGCCAACTCAACAAATTTCGAAGCATACTCTGGTACCGTCATATTACCCTGAGTCAGCTCCAAAAATTCGATTTCTTTCCTGCCTCGAACGTCTTCAGGAAAATACCTCCTCATAAACTCTCTTTTGAACACAGCCTAGGAAATAGCTACACCGTCAGCATCCAGTTCAGCTCTAGTAGCCATCCACCAGTCATCAGCCTCTTCGGACAACATATGAGTACCATACCTCACTTTCAGGTTCTCAGCACAATCGATGACTCTGAAAATCCTTTCGATCTCCTTAAGCCACTTCTGAGCACCTTCAGGATCATGCGTACCCTTGAACAACGGAGGATTATTCCTCTGAAAACTGTTCAGCTGCCTGTCAGCACCAATCACAGCTCCATTGACATTCCCTCCCAATACACCAACAATCATGCCCAAAGCCTTAGCGATAGCATCGTCATTTCTTCCACCTCTTCCGACCATTGTTCTGCTAAATATGAAACAATATTCATTAGAACAAGAAGTATCGATAGTGTCAACCTTACACTAGTCGCATACGAGGGATTAACTGACACTAAGACTCTGGTCACAACGACCGACTATGCTCTGATACCACTATTGTAACACCCTTCTAAACCCCGCGGCAATTTAAATAAATAATCAAAGTAAAAACATGCACACAAGGGTGCGACAATTATTTAAAATAAATAAACCAATCATGGTCAAAGTCATGCTTCATTAGGAAACGGTTCACCAAAACATAATCATGTTTATTACCGCGGAATACGAAACATCATCAAGTACAACTAAACAGAAATATAATCCAGCACCAAATAAAATGGAATAATCTCATAAAACTCTAAAACTATCGTTCCCCAGGGTTACAGATCAGAGCATGACCGACACGACCCAATATAAACGGATAAACTCTACGAGTCATCCTCACCGAGCACTAATGCCGCTACTCCTCAATCTGAAAATGACAACATGTAAGGGTGAGTCTCATTCTCAATTAGTAAATATTATGAAATTCATAAATAACAAGCATCATAATATACCGTTCACCCAATTATACATATTCAGATTCACACAATAATAGATTACAACACATAACACAGAAATCCATACAATCATGTTATGACAAAATGCATATGACACAACCGACACTATGCATGTGGTACCAATAAACCGTGGAATCAATCCACCTAACCGATCTACGCCTCATCGAGATACGGCCCACCGACACAATTTCCGCACAATGGGAAATATGTCCACCAACGACCCAAACATCACCGGGATCCAACATCAAATGCATATGAATGAATGAAACACACATAGCATACTTAAAAACATCACCGAATCACGATGAACAATTCATCTCAACACCACATCACCGAATAAGTATGTACATGTTTTCAACATCATTCAAATAGTCATGCATTCATCACAATCATAATAATAATCACAACCAATTCATCATCACATCAAACACATTGTCACACCTATCTCATATGCACACAATGTTCAATTCTCATCAAGTAATTAAATTGAGTTTTAAAGGAATAAAGTCGGCTACTGCCCATATTCATCCTCCATCATATAAAACATTTAATTACTTGCACAACGCTCAAAACGGCACTAAGAAATGATTCACGGATCAAAAGATACGTTATTTTAAAGTTTTAGAAAAATTCACACTCAGCAAGGTTCGCTCAGCGAAGCAAGGCAGAAGCGAATCCTTCAGACCTCCGCTCAGCGGACCTCTAGTGACGTCCAACAGAAGCAAACTACGTTGGGATCTCCGCTCAGCGGACCCCCCTCCGCTCAGCGGACCTGCGATTTCAGCAAACCCCAAGTCTGCGACAGACCCTGCGATTTCACATCCTCTTCACCCAAAAACGATTCCAGACATCACATACAGTCATACAATCATCATATATTTAATTATACACCACAAAACATCATTTAGACGCATTATTAACCAAATAGTTCACACAATTATCATCAATTCAATCCAATTAGAACACCCTAACCTAACAATCCCAATATCTAATTGAATCAAACCATACATCAATCTACCTATTACCTAAGATCACATAAGAGATACTAAAAGGAAGAGTCTCCCCTTACCTCGATGAATCTCTTGAATGCTCTCCTTCCGGTTCCACGTTCTTGCCTCTTTCTCTTCTCTTGCCCTTTTCACGTGTTCTTCCTTTCTCCCCAAATGGTTCCTTTTTCTTATTTTATGGAAAATAAAATAAAATAAATTAACCATAACTTAGTAAAAGGCCTAACTAATTAGCACCCCTCTTCTACTAACATCACACCATAAGCCCAATAGCTTTTCTCCATCATTTTCCAATTAAATCCAATTAAAATACTAAAATTCCACTTATTTAATTTAAATCCAAATTAAATTAATAAACTGAAATTATGGGATGTTACAACTCTCCCCCACTAAAAGAGTTTTCGTCCTCGAAAACATCCCTTAGACGAAAAGTTCCGGGTAAGAGTCCTTCATCTGGCTCTCTAACTCCCATGTAACATTTCCACTGGCTGGTCCTCCCCAAACCACTTTCACCGTTGCTATATCTTTACCTCGCAACTGCTTCACTTTACGATCCTAAATCCTCATAGGTAATGTCTCTACAGTCAGATTATCTCGCACCGGTATATCATCTACCTGAATCTCATGAGACGGATCCGCAATGTATTTCCTCAACTGAGATACATGGAACACATCATGCAAATTAGCGAGTGCAGGCGGTAAAGCAATCTGATAAGCAAAAATGTTTGTTGAGTTGATTAAATAAACTTGTTATTGTTTCAAAAATGTTTGTTGAGTTGATTATAATCCCTAAGATTGTAATTGGATTTTAAATTAAGAAAACCATAAGAAAAATCTGACCAACATTGATTGCACCTCAAGTGTTTGACAATTTGCTTCTTTGTGTTTGTTTTTTTATATTTCATTGGAAACACATTACTATTGTGATCATATTCAGAAGTGTAATATGTGAAAATATATTGTCCCAATTGTCTATCATTATCATTGCATATAATATTGGATTAACGCATATCTGAGTTTTCCGATAACGACTCAGATTAGACGAGTTGATCCGGACGTTTTCCGCTGTCCATAGTTAACATAGTTTTTAAAAACAGATTTTTCACTAGTTCATTGTTTAACTGGGATCTATTCATCCCCTCTAGGTAATTTATCTTCGTCTAATATATGTAATGCAAGCAATAAATGACATACATTAGGAAATTCATGTAATATTATTGGAATTCATTAAATTGCATAAGCTTTCAAAGAAAATAGAAAAACTCGTCTAGGATAAAAAAATGAACCATATCCCTAACTTTTCAAGTTGCAAGACTTTGATCAAAAGCCTTGTTTTGATATCAATTGTTAGATGAGAATATGGACACAGACACAACACGAAGAATTTGATCAAAAGCCTTTACTATGTGATCTAAAAACACATTACATAGAAATTCATTCAAGACACAGTTGGATTTATGATTATCCAATAGGTTTGATGCATCGCAGACCTAAGCTTACACGTTAAATCACTTTAAGCAAGATCTAACCTAAATGATATACAAATGATACAATAATGCAATAATGAAATATCTATAGTAATAAATGCAAAAAAAATAAAAGAGGTAAGAGAAGAAAGAAAAGATACAAAGAGATATATAGTTAGGGGTGTAATCGGTTCGATTTGGATCGATTTTTGGTATAAAAAAACGTCTGAACTATAAATATACCCATCAGTTTATTTTGGTCTGGTTTTTAGTGTTTTTCAAAATTGAAACTAAACTAAACTAATTGGTTTAGTTCGGTTTGGTTTGGTTTGATTGATCGGTTTACAACGCTTTTTTCCAAACATTATATTCAGGTGTATTTTCCACTATCATTTTTTTCGATGTATTTTTTGCTATTATTTTTTCAAATAATACATTTCATATAATCTATTTCATCTTTTTCATGCTTTACTTTTCAAACAACTTACAAGTTGTACTTAATCCATAAAAGTAGTGATATCATTTTCATTGCATTGTATGAAATAAGTTCACTATCAAATACAAAGTTTGACATTTGGCATTGACTAATACAACCAAAATAAGTTCATCATCACATATTAAAGTTGGCACTTGAAAGTGTGACTAATACAATCAAAATATGTTGACCATCAAATACAAAAATTGGCACTTACCGATGACTAATACAACTAAAATAAGTTCACCATCATATCAAATACAAAATACAACCAAGTTCATTAGTTCACAATCAAATAACAAAATAAAATTAAAATTAAATTTCAATTCCTTTCCCACTTGAATCGTCAATTTACCATCCCAAAATAAATTCAATATATGATTCACAAAAGGCCAAAGTGCTTAAAATGTTTTCTCAATCTCCTTAGAATTAGGTACTTTTAAATAGTTCCCAAATTACAAGAACTCCAAAGAATTTCAACATTTGTTTCTCTAAATATAATGAGAATTCTTAACTTTTTTTTATGGATGGCAATGGGTAGGGTAATATAGTATATGTCCCTATACCCGCAATTCAAAAAATCCCTGTACCGGAGCCCCCACATGGACACCAATGTTTGTACCCGTACCCTCTGGATACCTAAGTATCCATATCCGTTTACCCGCATTTTAAATAAAAAAAATTGATTAATTATAATTTATCATGTCATTTTAAATTTTTAACAATATTTTTTAAAAAATTTAAGGATAGTATTATTGAGTTAAGAAATTAACAAACATTTTTATTCAAATACGTACAAGTGTAATAGTGATGTATTTAATAAACTTGATTAGCATACACGTGTATATGATAATAAAATAAAAATATATAACTATACATTGTGTGGATATGGGCAGGGTGGGTACTTAGGTACTCGTACCTACGGATGGCAACTAGGGGTGGGAATAGGCTGGGCCGAGCTAGGCTTTGCCAAGCCTGAGCCTGGCCTGCTATAATATTCAAAGCCTAAGTCTGGCCTGTAGCCTATCATAGACTTATTTTTTTGGCCTGGGCCTGGCCTTTTTGAAGGCCTGATTGGCCTATTAGCCTACTTAAAAGCCTATTTCATTTGAACATTTGTAAATAAGTCATTCAACTCGTCTTTATATAGACTAACAAATTAAAAGATCAATGAGATTAAATGTTTGTTTGCATTAGTTAATTTGAGTTTACCTAGTAGCATAAATTTTGTGATATTATTTGTTTGAGAGAACTCATCGAAACAACTTATGACATTGTTCATAAGATTCTTTTCATCTTATTTTCATAATTTCTTCAAGATAACTAAAATTTATTCTTATATTTTTAATTCAAAGTAAAAAGTATAATATAATAATAATACAATTATTCATATGTATTTAAATAGGCCGGCCTCTTAGGCTTAAAAGGCTTTTTATGTGGCCTGTGGCCTAGCCTTTTTAGCTAAATAGGCTTATAAAAAAGCCTAGGCCTTTTCTATTTATCTAAAAAGCCTGGCCTGACCTAGGCCTATGTAGGCTGGGCCGTAGGCCCCTGTTAGTCGGCCTGGCCTATTCCCACCCCTAATGGCAACGGGGTGGGACGGGGACGGTTATTACCTCTCCCAAACCCAAACTCGAATCCCCAAACAATCTTCGTTCTCGCCCCAAACCCAAACGGGAATTAAGAATTAAAACTCAAACCCGATCCAAACAAGTTCGGGTTGGGTTCGGGTATCCCCGCTCCGCCACCATCCATTTAGTGAAATCAATTTTTTTACCATAAATACTTTTTATTTTCAAAATTAAATTATTTATAAATAATAAAATGAAACAATTTCAAAAAAATTCATACATGCATTTCAAATAATAAATATAAATCAAAATATCAAAACTTTGACCACGTATTTAATATTCTAAATTATCAAAAATATATAATAATATACACAATGAAATAAATGGGGTGGGTTCGGGGTGGGTACTAGTGTCTCCATTACCCGACCCGTACCCATACTTTGTAATCGAGGAAAACCCAAACCCAAACTTAATCAAAGCGGGTTTTCCCCGCCAACTTTGGGGTGGGTCGTACCCGCGCTCATACCCGCTAATTTAAAGGGTAATTGCTAATGACCATATCCATTTTGGGTTTTTACTCTATATTTTATGGATAATTTTTGCGGATACTCACTAGGGATGAGTCCAATTGTCATCCTTACTTCTCTTTGTCTTCAGTAGTAAAGTGATGATGATTGTGATGACAATAATGCAAGAGATACATATTTATTTACAATAGTTAAAAATCAAGAGATCCATAACAAATCGCAAAACACAATCCATTAACAAACAGATCTACGAACTGAAAGAAGAAACCTAAAACACACGAACCAAGAAAACCAAAAAAATGTTCGAAAACCCAAACCCCTTACAGACCAATCCGTTGCCGCCCAACCTCCGGCCATCCCCCTCCGATTACGACGCCGTCATATGTTGTTGTACCTGCGGCTCCAGCACCGCCTCCTTCTGCCGATTTCCTAATTATTTATAAAACTTTTTATTTTCTACCATCTCAAAACATATTTTCTTTCCTTTTCATCCATTAAACTTTTTAAGGCTTTCTTTTAATTTATTTTTCGCCTTTCAATATATTTATCTTTTTTCTTTTTTAGACATCAAGCCTACGAATCATCTAAACGTCACAATACGACAGTAGGACACACTATATTGCAGCAGGCCATGGGAACAAATTACACTCTGACTTCGTAACACTGAAGAACTTACTCGCCGACCTAATCCGGTACTTTTCTTAATTACTATTTGCTATGCTTCTTAGATATTAAGTCGATAATATCAATATACAAATCCTATAAATATACCAACCATATTGTGTCCTAACAATTCATCAAACTAATTACATTTGCGTATCATATACTTGTTCCTTAAACATTTAATTCAGATTTTAGTAATATTCTACAACATACTCAAATGACTTGTTCTAATGTAATGTACTTTGCCATTTGCATGGTTTTGTTTTCTTCAGTAGCAATGGCAGTTGATCACATTGTTGGTGATGAAAAGGGCTGGACTGTTGATTTCAACTACACTCAATGGGCACAAGACAAAGTTTTTCGTGTTGGTGACAACCTTGGTAAATATTTAATAACATGTAAATTTTTGTATATAGAACTTGCAATCTAAAATCTACTCTTTCTCTTCATTTCAGTGTTCAATTATGACAATTCTAAACACAATGTGTTCAAAGTGAATGGTGCACTCTTTCAAAACTGCGATTTTCCACCACAAAATGAAGCACTTTCCACAGGAAAGGACGTTATTCAGCTCAAAACAGATGGAAGAAAATGGTATATTTGTGGAAAGGCCAACCATTGTGCAGCACGTCAAATGAAGTTGGTTATTAATGTACTAGAAGAAGGTGCACCTTCTCCTTCTTCATCTGCTCACTCTCTTGCATCAACTGTCTTTGGAGTCCTCATGCTAGCCATGATAGCCATTACAGCAATCTTTTAGTTAGAGACACGTTCACTTCTTATACCTTTGGTTTGCTATTCCAATAAGAGTATGAAGTAATATCTTTAGTTTGAATTCTTTAGTTTATTATATCCTATTAGGTGCTAACAATCTTTGTATTGGATTAATTCATACAGAGTTTTGCTCTGACTTTAAACGGGGACCCTGTTAGTAGACGGTGGAATTGATCCTCTTGAATTAGTCTATCGCAAGACCGGATACTAAAATTTAAAAAATAAAAAAATATGAAGTAATATTGTTATACTGTTATTGAAATAAGTGACCACTTAGCAAGTATATTGTTATATTATTTGAGTTTTTTGAATGAACTATGTGTGATGATTATGTTGGCAAAAGCATGTTTTGTTGTTTACTTTAATTTTTAGTTTTAGTTTAATTTAAAAGTTTTAATTGGTAACCTAAAAAAGATAATTAGAAAGATCAAGTATATCACTATAGAAATCATCCCAAATGAAATGAGGTCAAGAATCTCACCAAATAACATCTTGAATAAAATGGCCAAAAATAACTATCTTATGCTCACAACAATTACTTTTCCTACGAATGTGAATATGAAAGATGTTCACTCCATGAGAAGGAAATTGTTCCATCTAGTTAAGATTTTCCAAGGGACACTACTTGAATGTTGAAAGCAAGGACAATAGTTATAGAATCACTCTTAATATGGAGGCTCCACCATCTTTTATTCTTGGCAAACTCAATAGCCATATAAATTCAGCAATTAAAGGAGAGTCCAGAGTCCAGACCAATGTTGCAAGCAAAGCAACCCAAAAAATTAGCCCTATAGTCCCTAAAATTGCACCTACAGCTCTAGGAGGATTTTCCATAGAGAGTCTCTCGATACTTTATGGAACGACCGTTTTTATTTGCATATTTATTTAATTGTGTGTTATGTGAATTATTTATTTGATTATGTGTAATTGTGTGTTTAAGTGATTTTGTGGAAATTATTAGTGAATAACATAAGTTAGTAAGGTTATTAGTTATTGGGCCTAAGTTGGTATTAGTAATTGAGAGGTGCTAAATAGAACTCATTAGCAATTTAGAAGTTAGTAAGGGTTTTAACAAAAACAAGGGTTTTAGAGAATAGGAGATTAGAATCTCATTTGGTGAAAATTGGGAAAAGAAGAGAAAGAAGAGAATAGTGAAGAGAAGAGGAGAAAGAGAGATTGAAGTTAGAGTTGTCTTCAATCCAAAACCCAAGGTAAGGGTGGGATTCTTTCATGATAAAGGGTTGTATGATGATGTTTAGGGTGGGTTAGATGATGCATGTAGTAACCTTGAATTGTATGTTGTAGAAACTTAGGGTTTATGATGTATTTCCATGAATTTGTGATTGAAATCATGTTTTTATTGATGATTGATGATGAATGATGTTAGATGTTGTGATTATATGTGTTTAATTGCTGATTGGGATGAGTTTTGAGTGGTGGATGAGTGACTGTGCAGGTCTGTCACAGAGATGATTTTTTTTGCATAATCGCACGTCCGCTAAGCGGCCCCTGACTCGCTAAGCAGATGCTGAGTGGAAATTCAAAAATGCGCGAGCCCGCTAAGCGGAGCTGGTCCGCTAAGCAGAGCTGGACCACTAAACGGAGCTGCGGAAACTGAAAGTTTCTGGATTTAGTTGGGGGAAGCGCGCTTCAAGCTGGCTTGTGAAAAATTGAACTTCGTTAAGCGCGCTGGAGGGTCGCTAAGCGGACCCTGCTGTGTAAAACTTTTTGTAACTTTGAATTGATGTATCTTTTGATCCGTAACTCCTTTTTAAGTGTCGTTTGAACCTCCGTGAAGCTCTAATTAATGATTTTCTAATGGATATGACTTGAAAACCTTTGGATATCCTTTTGAAACCTTTTCTTGAACTGTATGTTACTAATTTAACGATGTTTTGTGAAGTTGTATGTGATGTATGCTTGTGTGCCGTGACGACGTGATTGAGATGTGGTAAATTACTATGATAGTAATGATATGGTTATTGCCATAGAATCTTGGCATTGAGTTGGTGTTGTTTGAGACGATGTATAATGTGTTGCTTATGTTGTTTATGTTGCTTATGTTGTTTAAGTCGTGTTTGTGGATGTGCATCATTTGAGTCGTATCCATTGCATTGTTTGAGACGGCCTTAATGACAAATGTTTGAGACGGTCTTAATGGCAAATGCTTGAAACGGTCCAATGGCAATTGTTTGAGACGGGAGTTTTACTCCAATGGTACCACATGCATGTGCATAAAGTCAAGTCGCATATTGAGTTGCATTTTGAATGTTTGTGATTATGACGTGAATGTTGTGATATGTTGATGATGTAGTCGTGCTATTGAATATGTTATTGTATTTGAATAATAACCTTGTTGTTTGTGATGAGAATTGGTGAACTTTGTATGATTCTTTTCCGTGCTTTGAATATTATCATACGTTCCTTTATACTGTTTGATATCTCACTCCTTCTATTTGAATGTTACCCTTTGTTGGTAACATACAGGTAACGATGTGGAGTAGCCGTTTACCTTATAGCTCGAGTCGGTGTGTCTATACTCTGATACATAGCAATCAGGCACTACAACGCGGAAGGGCTTTAAAAGCGCTTTTTTTGGGATACTAAAGCGCTTTAAAGCGCTGCCAAAGTCTGTGCTGCCGTAGGTAACGAAAGCGCTTTTAAAAGCGCTCTGGTAGCCCCCCTATAAGAGAGCTTTTTCCAGAAAAGCGCTCTGGCAGCCCCCCTTATAAGAGCGCTTTTTCCAGAAAAGCGCTCTGGTAGCCCCCCATATAAGAGCGCTTTTTCCAGAAAAAGCGCTCTGGTAGCCCCCCTATAAGAGCGCTTTTTCTGGAAAAAGCGCTCTGGTAGCCCCCCCTATAAGAGCGCTTTTCCAAAAGCGCTTTCGTAGGTTGCGTTTTTAAAAAAAATTTTATGCTTTTTTTTTAATCTTAGGCAGCGCTTTTAGTAATAAAGCGCTTTAGTAGGTGGCCCTTTAAGAGCGTTTTTTAAAAGCGCTGTCATTGCTAAATGAGGTATTTTAAAGTGCAACCTGTAATTTCAGCCTCCCAGTTCGACCTGTAATATTTTCGACCTGTAATATATTTTCAACCTGTAATATTTTCGACCTGTAATATATTTTCGACGATATATTTTCAACCATAGGTAGGACAATATATATATATATACTAATATAATACCATTATAATATCCAAAATTATATATATATATATATATATATATATATATATATATATATATATATATATATATATATACATCATTATAATTCCTGTTAAACAAACTAAATCATGTAAAGTATGAACACAGAAAGTTTCACATGTAACTAACTCATGCCAAACAAACTAAATCAGTAACATCAACAATATTATACTTCAAATATTGGCAACAGTATGAACAAAGTTAGTAACCATCCTAGAGTACTATAATATTATACTTCAAATCGACACAAATCCTACATGAATAGCTGATGAATATAAAATTGACACAAATTCTCTTTGATTTCTTCCAACTTAAGTCTCGTGTAAGAAGCAGCATATAAGTCGTCAAAGTACTACAGAACAAAAACATAATATGAATGATTTAGTTAAATGTAATAAATTATAAGAAGTTACTAATTAAGTTATAAATCCATACCGTGATTGGAATCTCTAATTGATTCGTTTGAAGGATTTCTTTCATAAACCTCAAAACATAGTATCTGCAATCTGAATTGTTTCGCTGTATCGGACATGATAACACGATTTTATATCGTATATTTAGCTTGAAACCCGTAGATATTTATAGCATTTTTCGTTTATTATGCTGATTTATTATGATATTACGCGAGTTTTTGCTTTGTTTCAGGTTTTACACTCTTATTATGACTATTTGTGAAAAGGAGAAGAAATGGAGCTAAAACGACCACTATTTATGCCTAAAAGATGAAAAATGGGTGCTGAAGTAAAAAGGGAGTGCAAATAAGGCCCAAATATGCTAAAGAAGACCCAAAGGCCCAAAAGAGACGAACCAGCCCACTGAAGATCAAATGTGCGTGGCCCAAACCACACAAGCAAGTGGAGACGCACGTCTCCAACGTCTCTATTCCACATCAGCAAAAGGGAGACGCACGTCTCCATTCCCCTACATTTTCTCCACTTGAGACGCACGTCTCAAGTCATTCAAAGGCACTTCCTGAAGGAGCGGAGACACACGTCTCCAAGCCCAGTCTGAAAAGCTCCCTCTTTTCACGCAACGTCACAGCAAAACCTCCCCTATAAATAGAACTTGCTACCTCAGTTCTAAATGTCCGATTTCCTGCTAACGAAGTGCTGCCGAAATTGTACCGTGCTTTATATTTTCTGCCTTCTTTCAATTCAAACAGTTATTTTCTCACAACGATTTCTACACTGGAAATTGTTGTGAACCTTTTATAAATCTAGCCATACGTTAGATTTATCGCTTTTATTTTCCTTGTTTTATTTTCCGTCCATTTAAATTCCGAAGAACGATCCAGCCAACCTGTGGTAGAAGTTCAGTACTCGAAGATTCAATTGCAATTTATCTAATTCAGGTTTAATATTTACCGCCTTTATTTATATATTTATTTGCATGATATATTATATGCCAATTAACATGCCTTTTATTATAAACCAAATTAATTCATGCATGCTTAACCGTATTAATATGTCAGACTAAATTACTAGGGTATCGGTATGTAAAGTAAGTTAATCGTAGGGATCCGAAATAAATTGGCTTAATTATGTTTTGTTAACTATCACCTGTTTTTGGTTTGTATGTCTAATTTAATTAGTAAGTCTTGAGAACAATAGAGCGAAAGTTTGAGGTCTTAAGACGGTCAAAGGTTAAAATCAATAGAGCGAAAGTTTGAGATCTTTAACTGGATAGTAGACATAGAACATTAATTTTAAGGATGGCGAAAGCGTATTAAAACTAATTGGGACTTATTTATTTTCAAAAATTGTTTTTGCACCCGAGCGGGATGGCGAAAGCGTACGTTAGGGATATTAGCATGTTCTGAGTCAACAGAGCGAAAGTTTGAGATTAGGAGATTTAAATAGATAACAACTTCATAAAACAGGCATTTTATTAATTACATTGTTTCCAAAAAGCTTTTCTAAAATCTAATGGGATGGCGAAAGCGTACATTAGGATTAGGATAGTAATCTAAATCAACAGAGCGAAAGTTTGAGACGAGGATTTTTAACCAATTGAATTAGTAAAGATTTTTAATTAAATTATGCAAAAGCCAATGGACCTTCGGTTCACCTTAAGTTAAACGAAATACATACTGATATCTGTCTTTTATTATATTTCTTATTATTCACAATCACTCTCCCTTAGGAGCAATCGAAATATTAGTAGCCTTAGCTTTACATAGTAACCTTAGATAACGGTAGATCGATTCATAGTCCCTGTGGATTCGATATCTTTTAAAACTACACGACACGACTGTGCACTTGCAGTCATCAGATTTATAGGCACGTAAAGTCGCGATCAAGTTTTTGGCGCCGTTGCCGGGGACTATTTAAGTCGATATCGTAACTCACTGTTACACCGTAGAGACTAGGGCAATTCTTTCCTTTCTTTCTGAACGATTGTATGCCAAATACTCGTTCACAAGGAGGAGATTTAATACAACAAATTAACGAGATCGAACGTTTCATTAACGTCAAACGTCGAGCTTGCAATCTTCCCGAAGTAGCACCAATTCCGATTAATCAGGAATTGACTTTTACTGATCAAATCAATCTAATCACCCCAAAGTTAGAGATGGCTGCTCTTCGTCCTCTTAGAGACTATGCCGCTCCTTCCCGCGCTGAACCGCACTCAAGTATCGCACCACCTGCGATTGAGGCGAACAATTTCGAGTTGAAACCTTCGTTGGTCCAAGTTGTCCAACAGAATCAATTCTCTGGAAGCCCTGCAGACGACCCCAACCTTCATTTATCTATGTTCGTGCAATATGCCGACACTGTCAAAGCTAACAACGTTAGTTCCGAAGCTATTCGATTACGTCTTTTTCCTTTCTCCTTGAGAGATAGAGCTAGAGCGTGGCTTCAATCCCTGCCTTCTAATTCCATAACTACATGGGACGAATTGAAGAGAGTATTCTTAGCGAGATACTTCCCGCCTAGCAAAACTGCTATGCTAAGAGGTCAAATCAACGGATTTACCCAGAAAGATAACGAATCACTCTTCGAAGCTTGGGAACGTTACAAGGACATGCTTAGACTATGCCCTCATCATGGACTCGAACCATGGCTGATCATCCATACTTTCTATGGTGGTCTCCTATATAACACTAAAATGACTATAGATGCCGCTCCTGGCGGAGCACTAATGGACAAACCCCATGATGAAGCATACAACCTCATAGAGAACATGGCACAAAACCATTACCAATGGGGTGGAGAACGAGCCGCTCTAGAGAAAGCCCAAACCAAAGGAGGAATGTACGAATTAAGTGGTATAGACCGCGTTAACGCTAAAGTAGACGCTTTAACTCAAAAGATCGAAAACTTAACCGTCACTCCATCAGCCACCGCTGCTGCTGTAACACCTAACTGCGAGATTTGTGGATTGACTGGACATGTAGTTGCCGAATGTCAACTCTTGACTGGAGTCCCATCTGATCAAGTAAACTATGCTCAAGGAAACCCTTACTCTAACACGTACAACCCTGGATGGAAAAACCACCCGAACTTTTCTTATAAAAACAAGCACCTGCTGTACCACCTGGCTACCAAAAAGCGCCAGTAGCTACTCAAAACACCCCTAGGAAGTCGAATTTAGAAATCATGATGGAGAACTTTATAGCTTCCTAACAACAAACCAATAAGGACTTCCTGAATCAAAACATCCACAATAGCGAGCAACTAAAACAATTATCGAACAAAGTAGATGCCTTAGCTACGCATAACAAAATGTTAGAAACTCAAATTTCACAAGTAGCCCAACAATAAGCACCTACTGCTGCCCCTGTTGGCACGTTTCCTGCTCAACCACAACCTAATCCTAAAGGACATGCGAACGCGATAACACTACGAAGTGGAACAAATTACGATGGACCCATTGATCCTAGAACTCAAAACGCACCTATGTCCCAACAAGAGCCAAAGGAAACCCAAAAGATATCAACCGATGATCAGACTGCTAAGACCAATGAGAACAACAACAAAGTGGAACCTGAAAAAGAAAAACCTTACGTTCCACCACCACCTTATAAGCCACCAATTCCTTACCCTCAGAGATTAGCGAAATAAAAAACCGAAGCGCAATTTAAAAGATTTGTAGAACTTATGAAACAATTAAACATAACCATACCGTTCACAGAAGCCATAACCGAAATGCCTTCGTACGCTAAATTCCTAAAAGAAATCCTATCAAACAAAAAGAAACTCGAGGATAACGAAACTGTAACGCTTACCGCTGAATGTAGCGCTATCATCCAGAATAACATGCCTCCAAAACTGAAAGATCCTGGTAGTTTCTCTATACCCTGCGTAAAAGGAAAAACCATCATAGAGAAAGCCCTGTGCGATTTAGGACCAGTGTTATCTTGATGCCTCTTTCAACCTGTAAGAAACTAAATCTGGGTGAGCTTAAGGCAACGAGAATGTCTCTTCAACTAGCTGACCGTTCAGTCAAATACCCTGTAGGAATGTTAGAAAATATCCCTGTTCGCGTAGGTCAATTCTACATCCCAACTGACTTCATCATTATGGATATCCAAGAAGATTCTAACATCCCGATCATATTAGGAAGACCATTCTTAGCAACCGCTGGTGCAATTATAGATGTCAAGCGAGGAAAGCTTACTTTCGAAGTAGGAGAAGAGAAAATAGAATTTATTCTTTCCCAATTCCTAAAAGCACCCTCTATAATTGCCACATGCTGCTCTGCCGACATAATCGACGAGTGTGTTAATGAAATAAAGTCCGAACCAAATAAGGAAACCGAGATCCTAAAAATTCCTATACCGCCAATCTTTGAAGATGACAACTGGCGTGGGGAATATCAAGATGACCATCTGAGTGAATGTTTGGCTTTAACTCCTGATCCTATACCTGGACCTAAGAAACCTGCTATAGAACTGAAAACACTGCCTACCGATCTTAGATACGAATTTCTAGACGAAGAACTAAACCGACCAGTTATAGTTAACGCTGATTTAGGACAAACCGAGACTGAAAAATTACTTACCGTCCTAAGAAAATACCCAACCGCTTTAGGATATAACATATCAGATCTGAAAGGAATAAGTCCTTCCCTCTGTATGCACCGCATTATGCTCGAAGACGATTGTAAAACCTCTAGAGAACATCAAAGGCGAATAAATCCTATTATGAGCGATGTGGTTAAAAAGGAAATCCAAAAACTGCTAGAAGCCGGAATAATATATCCAATATCCGATAGCAAATGGGTTAGTCCTGTTCATGTCGTACCAAAGAAAGGAGGAGTTACTGTAATCACTAACGCAAAAGGGGAATCTGTAGCGCAACGTACCCAAACTGGATGGAGAATGTGCATCGACTATAGGAAGCTAAACAAAGCCACCCGAAAAGACCATTTCCCTTTACCTTTCATAGATCAAATGCTCGAACGCCTAGCTAAACACTCACATTTCTGTTATCTGGATGGATACTCCGGATTTTTCCAAATTCCTATCCACCCTGACGACCAAGAGAAGACCACGTTTACCTATCCTTATGGGACATTCGCTTATAGACGAATGCCTTTTGGACTTTGCAATGCACCCGCGACCTTCTAAAGATGCATGATGGCAATACTTGCTGACTTCCTAGATGGAATAATGGAGGTCTTTATGGACGACTTCTCGGTCTGTGGAGGAAGTTTTGAAAAATGCTTAGAGAACCTTGAATTGGTACTTAAACGATGCGTAAGCGTAAACCTAGTCCTTAATTGGGAAAAATGCCACTTAATGGTTCAACAAGAAATTGTACTTGGACACATCGTATCTGATAGAGGGATCGAAGTAGATAAAGCCAAAATCGAAATTATCGAAAACCTTCAACCTCCCAAAACTGTTAGAGAAATAAGAAGTTTTCTAGGACACGCTGGTTTTTACCGACGTTTCATTAAGGATTTCTCTAAAATAACCAAACCCTTAACTGAATTACTAATGAAAGACGCCGAATTCAATTTTACCGATAAATGCACTGAAGCATTTCATACGCTTAAACGAGCATTAATCTCTGCGCCAATTATGCAACCTCCCGACTGGAATGAGCCTTTCGAAATAATGTGCGACGCAAGTGATTATGCTGTAGGAGCCGTTCTAGGGCAAAGAAAGGATAAGAAACTACACGTCATATACTATGCGAGTAGAACCCTAGACGAAGCTCAAATGAATTATGCCACGACAGAAAAAGAATTATTAGTTGTCGTATTTGCATTAGACAAGTTCCGTTCTTACCTGGTAGGAGCCAAAATAATCATATACACTGACCACGCCGCCATTAGGTACCTCCTAACCAAGAAGGACGCCAAACCGAGACTGTTGAGATGGATCCTGTTATTACAAGAGTTCGACTTGGAAATTAAAGATAAAAAGGGAACTGAAAATGTCGTAGCAGATCACCTCTCTCGATTGGAAAATCTGAAACCCGAACAAGTACCAATTGACGATGATTTCCCTTTTGAAAGACTCATCGCTCAGTTGGAAGCCAATGAATTAGAACCATACCATCCAAACGCTGAAACCAACAACTTTGCAGAAATAGCTTTAGCCCGCTCTGACACACCTTGGTATGCAGATTTCGTAAACTACCTAGCTGCTGGTGTGCTTCCTCCTGATCTAAGTTACCAACAGAAGAAGAAATTCTTCCATGACCTAAAACATTACTATTGGGACGACCCACTCCTGTTCAAAAGAGGCCCCGATGGAATCTTTAGACGTTGTGTACCCGAGGAAGAAATAGGAAGTATAATAACACTGCCATTCTGCACCGTGTGGAGGACACCATAGCACATCTAGAACCTGCGCCAAAATCCTTCAATCTGGACTCTTCTGGCCCAACCTGTGGAAAGACGTTTATTTTGCTGTACTAAACTGTGATAGATGCCAACGAACCGGAAATATTTCGAGACGTGACGAAATGACTCAAAAGGGCATTCTAGAAGTTGAAATATTTGACGTCTGGGGAATAGACTTTATGGGTCCGTTTCCGTCATCGTTTGGAAATCAATATATACTCGTAGCTGTCGATTACGTTTCAAAATGGATAGAAGCTATCGCTTCTCCTACAAACGATACACGAGTAGTTATTAAACTCTTCAAAAACGTCATCTTTCCTAGGTTCGGTGTGCCAAGACTGGTAATTAGCGATGGTGGGTCCCATTTCATTTCAAGAATACTTGAGAAACTCCTTCGAAAATATGGAGTAAATCATCGAATAGCTACACCATACCATCCACAAACAAGCGGACAAGTAGAAGTATCTAACCGCGAAATAAAACAAATATTGGAGAAAACTGTTGCTATATCTAGAAAAGATTGGTCAACCAAGCTAAATGAAGCTTTATGGGCTTATAGAACAGCTTTCAAAACTCCAATAGGAACTACCCCATTCAAACTCGTTTATGGAAAATCATGCCACCTCCTGGTAGAGTTAGAACATAAAGCCTATTGGGCCATTAAGAACTTAAACCTAAACTACACTGCCGCTGGTGAGAAACGACTTCTAGACATAAACGAATTAGAAGAACTTAGACAAGACGCTTACGAAAACGCCAAAATCTATAAAGAGATAACGAAAAAATGGCACGACAAGCGTATATCTAGGAAAAATTTTAGCATAGGCGATAAAGTACTTTTATTTAATTCTAGACTAAAATTATTTCCTGGTAAGTTACGATCTAGATGGTCTGGCCCTTTCGAAATAACTAACATATTTCCGAGTGGAGCGATAGAAATCAAAGGAGAAACCGTCAAACCTTTTGTCGTAAATGGGCAACGTCTTAAGTATTACCATCATCTCGAACACGATGAAAACATCGAACTTTTTAAACTTGACGAGCTGCCCGCTCATTCGAAAAAATAGTTTTCTATTTTTAAATCGTCGAGCTTACGACATAAAACAAAGCGCTTGGTGGGAGACAACCCACAATTATTTTCATTTCTATTTCTTTTACTATTTAATTTTTATTTTTAATTTTTAATTTTCTATCCTATTTTGAATTATTTTAATTTTTTCTACATTTTAATTTTTTCCTACATTTTATAATAATTACTATAATTATAACTGTTATCTTAAATCGATTTTTTTTTCCTTTTTTATAATTATATTTATTATAACTTGTTACATTTTTATTATATTTTATTTCTTCTTTTTATTTTACTTTTAAATCAACACTAGCATAGTTCTAACTTAATCTTAATATTTTCAACTTCTAGGTTTTCTTAACTACAAACTAAGATGCAAGAAGTCGATAATATGGAAGTTGTGTTCCGTGGTAGAGGACAAGAAGCAAGATTTGATAAGCTGGCTGAAAGACAAATGGATTTGACTTGCTACCCTCACCAACCGACTATGGTAAGACTTGGTATCGAAGAAAGCGTTTTGCACCTGCTAAACCAAATCGGTTGGACTGGTTCTCACCTGTTCCGCGAGTTTAGTACCTACCGGAAGCTTACTCTGGAATTCTTGAGTTCCTTAACTTATCTTCCTAACTGTGGACAAGGACTGAGAAAAGGAGTCATTCTCTTTCGACTCTTTGGTATGGAATTTAACTTTTGCATCCGAGATTTTGCTGAAATGCTAAAGCTACCTCATGGATCAGATGCATACACCCAAGTAGCTGAAGACAACCTTGCGTACTGGAATTTGGAAAGAATTGGGGCAAGATCACTGGAAACGATAAACCTGAAGAGAACGAATTCCAATCTGAGAACATCCATAACCATGCTTTCAGATATTTCCATAAGATCATTGCTCGTTACATCTTTGGTAAACCCGATAATGTCACTGAAGTTTCTAGAGAAGATTTATTCATCATGTTTTGCTCCTCTCAGAATCGCCCGGTCAATGCCATTGCATTCATGCTAACAAACTTCGAGCGCATCACGCAAGACGAAGTTTCACCTATTAGGATCGGCGGATTTGTCACTATGATTGCTAATGCTATAGGACTGAGAATACCTCTGCTTAGATTGATACCTCTTGGTTCCCACAATTCTATGGACATTCACTTCTGCTTTAACCGAGGTATCATCGGTAACCTTGGACCTGATCAGTTTGATTTGCTCATTGATAACAAAGTATTGAATCAGTTCACCTTACCGAGTCCTAGGACAAGTGTGCACAACCCTGCTAACTGGCTTTACTATGGTCAGATTCCTGAGAGAGAACCCTCACCTGAAACCCCTCAAGCTTATGAACATTTTGATGAGGAAATGCACGTATCAGAATCTGATCCTGACACTCCTCCTGGATACTATGACCCTATTCCTGAAGATGAACCCATTCCTGATTATGACCCTATTCCTGAAGATGAACCCATTCCCGAGTATGAGCCTGAGACTCCTTCTGAAGATTCTGTTAATGATTACAATGTTGATATGACTGACGTCGAGCTTGAACCACAACAACCCGCTGCATCCACCGCATTAGTGAACCAAAGAATGCCTAATCAGAACACACATGAGCAAGCCATCACTGCACTGCAACAAGATGTACAACATGTGCGCAACGAGCTACACACTTTGCAAATGCACTTCTTCGATTTCATCGACACCGTCAATGCTCAGTTCGACGAAGTTTTCAAACACATTTATTCTAATGTGCACAGCAATAGACGTGGCTAGATGTTACCGTTTAGATTTTTAGATTTTATTTCTAGTTTTAGCAATTTCAAATTTCTAGTTTAGAATTTCACTTTCTGCACTTTTACATTCTATTTCTGTCAACACTAAGTACTAGTTTAATTTTAAATGCATTATTTTATTCATTACTGCTACTGTGTTATACTGCACCACTATTAACTGCTATATATTCCTGTTTACCATATTTTTGCTGTTTATAGTATGAAACAATGACACTGTTCTGAGCTTTTATTCTGTACTTAATGCTATCTGTCAGAACTGGTCTACACCCATGCACGCGTGAAACCCACTTGCCTGAGCTAGGAGAAGCACGTCTCCAATCATGTGGGACCAGCACTCTGCATGCAAAGGACAGGAGACGCCCGCCTCCATGCCCTGTCCCCCAGCAGACTGGCTGCCTGAGACGCGCCCTTTCCCAAGGCCAGCAGTCTGCATTGCTGCCTTTTGACCACGCAGAAGACCACCATAAATCCCATTTTTGAATTTTGAATTTGAATTTCAAAATTCATTCCTCTTCATTCTCCCCATTAATTCTTCCATTTAAACACCATAAACCTCATTCATCCTCCATCATTCATCTCTTTAACTCTACATCATTTCCCATTTCTCCATTCCATTCAAACTTCAAACATCACCATAATTCCATTTTAATTCTACATTAACCACACCATTTTCAAACCTCACTATAAAACCACACCACCACCACTCTTATTCTTCACAACCTCCATACCATTTTCTACTCTTCTACTCTCCATTCTATTTTTCTTTCCAAACTCACCATGCCTCCATGTTCAATCATCCGTAGTGTGCGTACAGAGAGACCACCCCCTAACCTTGACAATATTATTTTCCGAGAAGACGACAACGATGCTCAAAGAACCAAATACCTCGCGTTCTATGAACGTTCGGTTGTTCCCACAAAATTTGTGAACATCGAATGTCTAGAAACTCTGGGTCTCAATGATGGTGTCACCCGTTTACTCACTAAATCTAGCCTACACCATCTTTGTACCGAACCCATACCAACTTATGAGCCGCTCGTCTTGGAGTTCTTGAGTTCTTTCAACTACGACACTCCTTCTGATCAACCACTCTCAACCGGTAGCATCCAATTTCGGATGTTCAACCGTGAATATACTCTGGATCAAGAAGTAGTGGCTATGTACTTGCATTTTAATAATGCACCAAATGCTCTTCGCACTATCTTTCAAGAACTCAACGGTCGTTCATGGGAGCAACATGCTTTCGAACTTTGGTTTAATCTCACTGGCGAAGTTCTTACCGGTTGGAGGGCTCTACATGCTTCTCACATCCAAAACCCCGCTATATGTTATTTTCAACGTGTTTTGGGGCATACTATTTTTGCGAGATCCAACAACCATAAGGTAAATCAAAATGAATTATTTTTCCTTTATTGTGCGCTTAACAATGTCCGTTTCAATGCCGCACCTTTTATGCTCCAACACATCCAAGGCTGCATCAACGCCCCCGCTACAAATCCCTTTCTGTTTGGCGGTATTATTACTTCCTTGGCCTGTGCCTTAGGTCTTGGTGATGACCTCATCTCCCTCTCTCATCTCATGATGCCTGCTCAATCACTCGACCTCACTTACTGCCGTGACTCCCACTTGGTTTCACCCCGCCATGATGGCCGATACACTTTGGTCGTCAACAAAGTTCTGATTCCCTATGTCGTCCTTCCATGCCCAGAAAGAATCAACATCCGTTATGTTCAGCATTGGAGGCTTATTGAAGACAATCCTCAAGATAACCAACCGGAACAACCTAATGAACCTGTGGATGCAAATGAAGAAGAACTCAACCAAGAACAAGCTGATGTCAACCAACCTCCTCCAAACAACCCTCTGCCTATTACTCTTGATGCCATGTATGCTGCAATTCAACGACAAGACCAACTCTTTCAAGCTATGCAGACAAATCAAAATGAAACACTAAGGCTTATTCGAGAGATGCAACAAGAGCACCGTGACTATGCTATTAGGAACGAAGGCCAATACACTGAAATTGCTACACAGTTGCATGATCGCAACATTCGTGTAAATGGCTCTCCTACTGATAGACGTCGCCGTGTTCGTACAAGAGGCGCAAGCAGTTCTCGCAACCGCAACACTGAGGAGTAGTTCTCATGCATTGAGGACACTGCATCATTTAAGTCTGGGGAGTCGTATTACTTGCTTTAGTTTTATTTCCTTTTAGTTTATTTCCCTTCCTTCAGTTTTATTTCCCTTCCTTGTAATGTTTTTCTAATTCAATAAAGAATATTTATGGAATTTCAAGTCTTATCTTTATAATTCCGTTGTTATTTCAATTTCTTCCATTTTCTTGAGCCATAACAAAATTTTTGCTCCTAAAAGATAAACGCAAAACCCCACACGTTCGAGAAATACGAAGCTACTCAAACACCAAACGCATAGAAATTGACTAAGATTCAAGTCAATATCCTTATTGTCCCAACACTCTAAAACCCCCAAGTATGCGTAACCAATTTGAATACCCTTTATACCGAAACCATCGACTTTAATATTTGAAGTAATCCTTAGTAGTTTATTCTAGCAGTCGGCACCGTCTTAGATACCAACTACGCAGAGAGTCGATGAATATAAGTGTATGATCCTCATAATAATAATTATGTGCTTAACCGTAATAAGAAATGTGCCTACTAAGTAAGGTGATCCTCACAAGATCATTTAACCTAACGGTCGCAAATCTCAAATACAAAGAATTTAAAAAAAAACTCATTGTTGATTGGTTCAGAAGTCATCTGGTACTGAACTTGGTAGGAGGGACTATTGTCCGATTCCCCACGATCTACAAATGAGCGCTAAGGAGTATACCACACAATTGTGCCAGAACTCCATAAGAAGGATCATAGTCACTAACCGACTACTCTGCTATGTGCGTGTCAAGATAATGGGCTTAATGTGATTGCGCGCGAATGAAAAGGGTAAAACATGATGACGAATCAAGGTCAAGCTATAATGGCATGATTCGGATTGGTATGCATACTGGGAGTTGTCTAGTGTCGCTACTATAAGTTTATTGCTAGGATCTGCAACATTATCTTCAAACAAGAACACTATGTAGCTGAGTATGACCGAACGACGTGGTGGAAGCGTATTTCATTTCGCTGTCCTCCTATCTTTACCTTATTATTTTGCTTGAGGACAAGCAAAGGTTCAAGTCTGGGGGAATTTGATAACACGATTTTATATCGTATATTTAGCTTGAAACCCGTAGATATTTATAGCATTTTCCGTTTATTATGCTGATTTATTATGATATTACGCGAGTTTTTGCTTTGTTTCAGGTTTTACACTCTTATTATGACTATTTGTGAAAAGGAGAAGAAATGGAGCTAAAACGACCACTATTTATGCCTAAAAGATGAAAAATGGGTGCTGAAGTAAAAAGTGAGTGCAAATAAGGCCCAAATATGCTAAAGAAGACCCAAAGGCCCAAAAGAGACGAACCAGCCCACTGAAGATCAAATGTGCGTGGCCAAAACCACACAAGCAAGTGGAGACGCACGTCTCCAACGTCTCTATGCCACATCTGCAAAAGGGAGACGCACGTCTCCATTCCCCTACATTTTCTCCACTTGAGACGCACGTCTCAAGTCATTCAAAGGCACTTCCTGAAGAAGCGGAGACGCACGTCTCCAAGCCCAGTCTGAAAAGCTCCCTCTTTTCACGCAACGTCACAACAAAACCTCCCTTATAAATAGAACTTGCTACCTCAGTTCTAAATGTCTGATTTCCTGCTAACGAAGTGCTGCCGAAATTGTACCGTGCTTTATATTTTCTGCCTTCTTTCAATTCAAACAGTTATTTTCTCACAACGATTTCTACACCGGAAATTGTTGTGAACCTTTTATAAATCTAGCCTTACGTTAGATTTATCGCTTTTATTTTCCTTGTTTTATTTTCCGTCCATTTAAATTCCGAAGAACGATCCAGCCAACCTGTGGTGGAAGTTCAGTACTCGAAGATTCAATTGCAATTTATTTAATTCAGGTTTAATATTTACCGCCTTTATTTATATATTTATTTGCATGATATTTTATATGCCAATTAACATGCCTTTTATTATAAACCAAATTAATTCATGCATGCTTAACCGTATTAATATGTCTGGCTAAATTACTAGGGTATCGGTATGTAAAGTAAGTTAACCGTAGGGATCCGAAATAAATTGGCTTAATTATGTTTTGTTAACTATCACCTGTTTTTGGTTTGTATGTCTAATTTAATTAGTAAGTCTTGAGAACAATAGAGCGAAAGTTTGAGGTCTTAAGACGGTCAAATGTTAAAATCAATAGAGCGAAAGTTTGAGATCTTTAACTGGATAGTAGACATAGGACATTAGTTTTAAGGATGGCGAAAGCGTATTAAAACTAATTGGGACTTATTTATTTTCAAAATTTTTTTTACACCCGAGCGGGATGGCGAAAGCGTACGTTAGGGATATTAGCATGTTCCGAGTCAACAGAGCGAAAGTTTGAGATTAGGAGATTTAAATAGATAACAACTTCATAAAACAGGCATTTTATTAATTACATTGTTTCCAAAAAGCTTTTCTAAAATCTAATGGGATGGCGAAAGCGTACATTAGGATTAGGATAGTAATCTAAATCAACAGAGCGAAAGTTTGAGACGAGGATTTTTAACCAATTGAATTAGTAAAGATTTTTAATTAAATTATGCAAAAGCCAATGGACCTTCGGATCACCTTAAGTTAAACGAAATACATACTGATATCTGTCTTTTATTATATTTCTTATTATTCACAATCACTCTCCCTTAGGAGCAATCGAAATATTAGTAGCCTTAGCTTTACATAGTAACCTTAGATAACGGTAGATCGATTCATTGTCCCTGTGGATTCGATATCTTTTAAAACTACACGACACGACTGTGCACTTGCAGTCATCAGATTTATAGACACGTAAAGTCGCGATCAGGACACTACATAGAAAAACAAATAAGATTTTATAGTTGTTTTGTTTTATCAAGTAGCATAAATATTATAAGCAAAATTGTGAAAATTAATGTACCTGCACTTTGATCCAAGTAATGTTGTTTGATTTAGTCCGGGATACCTGTGCGTCTCGTTGACTTCGGAACACTTGTATTGATCTAACAAAAATATAAAAGAATATATTTAGATCAATCTCACAAATAATTAAATATATAAATATACACGAATATTTAGAACGATCCCACTTACGTATCAATCATTGTCTTCATAGCCGGATAATTGGTCCACTCACCATCTACCGAATTCAGAAAATATACCACTTCTCTTATAGGATTGATAGCAAGCAACAACCAGTGTGCTCTATAAATTAAAACAATAGGTTATATGAAAATTTTGCTATGCAAAAGAAACAAAGATTAGATGAACCAAGAATGAGAAACTAACCCTACTAGTCGGGTATTATACGCCCAAAGAATTAGACTTTCTGTATTGCCGGTGGACGGGAATCTATCGACTAAGCGCTGTCTAACTGATTCCGGTTCCGTAGCAATTATCATTCCGCTGCAATGGGCGGAAGACACGAAACGGAATCTGTTTGACAATGCAGTCCCGCGCAACACTCTATCATACAACAACCTTAAATAAAAACATAATAAACATTAGATTATTTTCATTGAAATGTGTAAATAAATTGTTCGACTAATTAAATAATATATCGGATGAGTGAATATTACCAGATGTATGAGTGCATATTAGCGACGCCTAGTTGTTCATGCGTAAAAATCTCTTCCAAGTCATCTAGTGCAATATTTGACATGAATTCAATATCAAAGATGTATAACAAGATTTGTTCTGATCAATATTCTTAGTTTTGATGATAACAAGGATATGAATTTTGTGTGAGATAATGTGGTACTCTAATACATTGCAATTTCCCTTTCAGGAAATATATATAAAGAGTATGCACAAATCGGCGCTCAGAAGCTTTGACTCAGAAGGTTCAGCATGCAACATCAGAACATGGTCTGGCAAGACATCAGAAGATGGTCAAGGCAGAATCAGAACATGGGTCTATGGAAGCATCAGAAGAACTTGAGTTCAGAAGCAAAAGCACTGAAGTTCTCATGGTATCACGCTCAGAAGCACTTCAAGGTCAGAAGACAAGAAGATTCTATGCACCAAGCTGTTTGACTCTGATGATATTCAAACGTTGTATACACAAACATCAGATCAGAAGAAAGTACAGGTGGCAGGCTACGCTGACTGACAAAAGGAACGTTAGAAGCTATTAAAGGCAACGTCAGTAGACACAGCGTGAACAAGGCTCGAGGTAGTTGACAAAAGAGTGAAACATTAAATGCAATGCTGTACGGGATACGCAAAGCATTAAATGCTCCCAACGGTCATCTTCTCAAGTGCCTATAAATATGAAGTTCTGATGAGAAGCAAGGTTACCAATTCTGAACGAACTTATTCTGAAAAACTTGCTAAAATCCTGTTCAACTCAAAGCTCAGAAACTTCATCTTCATCAAAGCTCACTACATTGTTGTTGTAATATATTAGTGAGATTAAGCTTAAACTTTAAGAGAAATATCACTGTTGTGATTATAGCTTTTCAGAAGCATTGTAAAACTCTTATTTGATTACATTAATTTGTAAGTAACTAGAGTGATCAAGTGTTGATCAGAATACTCTAGGAAGTCTTAGCTTGTGTCTAAGCAGTTGTAATTAGAGTGATCACGTGGTGGTCAGGATACTCTAAGAAAGTCTTAGCTTGTGTCTAAGCATTTGTTCCTGGAGTGATCAGGTTGTGATCAGGATACTCTAGAAGACTTAGTCGCGGACTAAGTGGAAAACCATTGTAATCTGTTGCGATTAGTGGATTAAATCCTCAGGTGAGGTAAATCACTCCGTGGGGGTGGACTGGAGTAGTTTAGTTAACAACGAACCAGGATAAAAATAACTGTGCAAATTGTTTTTATCGTTCAAGTTTTTAGACTACACTTATTCAAACCTCCCCTTTCTAAGTGTTTTTCTATCCTTCAATTGGTATCAGAGCGCCGGTTCTAAGGTGCAAGCACTTAACCGTGTTTAGAAAAGATTCAGGAAGAGAAAAACGCTTCAATAAAAGATGGCTGGTGAAATTCCAACAAATCCACCTGCATCTACATCTGGCTCTGCTGAGCAAAACAATGGTTATACTAGACCACCAGTATTTGATGGTGAAAACTTTGAATACTGGAAAGATAAACTGGAAAGTTACTTTCTTGGTTTAGATGGTGAACTATGGGATCTTCTGATGGATGGTTACAAACATCCAGTGAAAGCTAGTGGCGTAAGGCTTACAAGGCAAGAAATGAATGATGATCAGAAGAAGCTTTTCAAGAATCATCATAAATGTAGAACTGTTTTGCTGAATGCTATCTCTCATGCTGAGTATGAGAAGATATCTAACAGGGAAACGGCCTATGATATATATGAGTCATTGAAAATGACCCATGAGGGAAATGCTCAAGTCAAGGAGACTAAAGCTCTTGCTCTAATCCAGAAATATGAAGCCTTCAAGATGGAGGATGATGAAAACATTGAGAAGATGTTCTCAAGATTTCAAACGCTAACTGCTGGATTAAGAGTTCTGGATAAAGTCTACACCAAGGCTGATCATGTAAAGAAGATTATAAGAAGCTTACCCAGAAGATGGGGTCCAATGGTAACAGCATTCAAGATTGCAAAGAATCTGAATGAAGTTTCTTTGGAAGAGCTTATCAGTGCCTTGAGAAGCCATGAAATAGAGCTGGATGCAAACGAGCCTCAAAAGAAAGGTAAGTCTATTGCATTAAAATCTAATGTTAAAAAATGCACTAACGCTTTTCAGGCTAGAGAAGAAGATCCTGAAGAATCAGAATCTGAAGAAGAAGATGAACTGTCCATGATCTCCAGAAGGGTAAACCAACTCTGGAAGAGCAAGCAAAGGAAGTTCAGAGGCTTCAGAAGTTCAAAGAGATTTGAACGAGGAGAATCTTCTGGTGCAGAAGATCTGACAAGAAGAAGGCTGTCTGCTATGAGTGCAATGAGCCTGGACATTACAAGAACGAGTGTCCAAAACTTCAGAAGGAGAATCCCAAGAAGAAGTTTCATAAGAAGAAAGGTCTTATGGCAACATGGGATGATTCTGAATCAGAATCAGAATCAGACTCTGAAGGAGAGCAAGCCAACTTCGCGCTGATGGCTACAGAAGATGATGGATCAGAATCTACATCAGAATCAGATTCTGAAGAGGTATTTTCTGAACTATCTAGAGAAGAGTTAGTTTCCAGTTTAACATAACTTCTGGAACTCAAGGCTCGTCTTAGTATCAAATACAAAAAGCTGAAAAAGCAGTTTGAATTTGAAACTAAGAAGCTGGAATTGGAAAATTCTGAACCGAAGGAAAAAGTTTTAAATCTATCCAGAGATAGTGGATCTCCTTCTGAAACAGAAAAATCCATTCCTAGCATGAATCATATTCTGAAAGAATATGACTCGAGCTTCAAAAAGTTCTTATCTAGAAGTATTGGCAGAAGTCATCTTGCTTCTATGATATATGGTGTCTCTGGAAACAGAAGGTTTGGCTTTGGCTATGAGGGTGATACCTCACATAAATTTGAACCTATTGATGATCTGAAGATCACATACAAGCCATTGTATGATCAGTTCAAATATGGCCATGCACATGATATTAGGCTCACTTCACATGCACAGAGTTTTAACACTGTTCACACCAAGAAGCATGTGACACATCCTAAGAAATATCATGCTGACAAACCTAAAGAATATCATGCTGTTCCTCCTGTTAAATATTATGCTAAACCCAAGTTCAATCAGAACTTGAGGAGAACTAACAAGAAAGGACCCAAGAAATTGTGGGTAACTAAGGAGAAGATAATTTCTGTTGCAGATATCCTTGGCGGCAAAGAGGACAAAAAGAAAAATGTCATGGTACCTGGACTCTGGGTGCTCGCGACACATGACGGGAAGAAGGTCTACATTCCAAGACCTGGTGCTTAAACCATGTGGAGAAGTCAAGTTTGGAGGAGATCATAAGGGCAAAATCATTGGCTCTGGAACCATAAGTCTTGGTAACTCTCCTTCCATAACTAATGTACTTATTGTAGAAGGATTAACGCATAACTTATTGTCCATAAGTCAATTAAGTGACAATGGTTATGATATAATCTTCAATCAAAATTCTTGCAAGGCTGTAAGTCAGAAGGATGGCTCAATCCTATCTACAGGCAAGAGAAAGAACAACATTTATAAGATTGATCTTTCAGATCTTGAGAAGCAGAAGGTGACTTGCCTTATGTCTGTTTCTGAGGAGCAATGGGTCTGGCACAGAAGATTAGGACATGCTAGTTTGAGAAAGATTTCTCAGATTAACAAACTAAATCTGGTCAGAGGACTCCCAAATCTGAGTTACAAATCATATGCTCTTTGTGAAGCATGTCAGAAGGGCAAGTTCTCCAAACCTGCATTCAAGTCTAAGAATGTTGTGTCTACCTCAAGGCCGTTAGAACTCTTGCACATTGATCTGTTTGGCCCAGTCAAAACAGCATCTGTCAGAGGGAAGAAATATTGATTAGTCATCGTAGATGATTATAGCCGCTGGACATGGGTAAAGTTCTTAAAACACAAGGATGAGTCTCATTCAGTGTTCTTTGAATTCTGCACTCAGATCCAATATGAGAAAGAGTGCAAAATCATAAAGGTTAGAAGTGATCATGGTGGTGAATTTGAGAACAAATTCTTTGAGGAGTTCTTCAAAGAAAATGGTATTGCCCATGATTTCTCTTGTCCTAGAACTCCACAGCAAAATGGAGTTGTAGAGCGAAAGAATAGGACTCTACAAGAAATGGCCAGAACCATGATCAATGAAACCAATATGGCTAAGCATTTCTGGGCAGAAGCAATAAACACTGCGTGTTATATTCAGAATAGAATCTCTATCAAACCTATTCTAAATAAGACTCCTTATGAATTGTGGAAGAACAGAAAGCCCAACATTTCTTATTTCCATCCTTTTGGATGTGTATGTTTTATTCTGAATACTAAATATCATCTTGGTAAGTTTGATTCTAAAGCACAAAAGTGTTTCCTTCTTGGATATTCTGAACGCTCTAAAGGCTACAGAGTATACAATACTGAAACATTGATTGTAGAAGAATCAATCAATATCAGGTTTGATGATAAGCTTGGTCTTGAAAAACCAAAGCAGTTTGAGAATTTTGCAGATTTTGATATTGATATATCAGAAGCAGTAGAACCAAGAAGCAAAGCTGCAGAAGCTGATAGTCTCAGAAGCAATGGATCAGAAGATCAAGTTGCTGCATCTTTAGAGAATCTCAAGATTTCTGAAGAGCCAACAGTCAGAAGATCACCTAGACTTGCTTCATCTCATTCAGAAGATGTGATCCTTGGAAAGAAAGATGATCCTATCAGAACAAGATCATTTCTAAAGAATGACAATCAGAAGCAGTGATCAGAATTAGAAGGCGTAAAGCTCTTTCAGAAAAATACAGCTGTCATCTATTTTCGGATGGTGAACGCGTGTCTGTACGGTTAGTTAAAAGCGTGCAGTTGAAAAGACGCCGATCTAGGTAACTGTGTTAAATCATTTCATTTACCGTGTTCTCTCTCCTAATGTCATTTCTCATTAAATGCATAATGATTTCTTTATTTTCAAATCATTTAAATAACCCGCTTCACCTTCATTCCTTCTTTCTCTCTCTCTCTCTCTCTCTCTCTCTCTCTCTCTCTCTCTCTCTCTCTTGTGCATCCCTTTTGTTGCATCTGTTTTTCAAACCCTAGTTTTTGATTTGATCTCAAAGCATAATCATCATGAACTCATTTTCAAGTTCATCAAATCCAAAAGAAAGACTCACTTCTACACAGATCCTTCTACGCAAATATGAGTATGCTCCATTGAAAACATGCTTAATTCCCACGGAAGAACTGGAAGTTCTATGTGAATCTGCTGTGGACATCAACAACCTAAAAGCAAATGGCTTTAAGTGTGATGCAAGAATCTTTGAGCAAGGATGGTCTAAATATCTTGATAGATTGGTTGGTCCAATTTATCCTGAACTTGTGAAGGATTTCTGGGTACATGCAACGGTTACCCCAACTGCCATCATTTCATTCGTGCTAGGGCATGAAGTGGTTATCACTGAAAAGCTCATCAGGAAGCTGTACAATCTGAATGATGAAGAAGGTTGGTCTGGTCTTCAACATGCAATAGTTGACTGGTTTAAAGTTGAACAACAAATCTCTCTGGCCTTTGGAATTGATTCTCATAACACGGGCACCTTAAGGCCGTTTTATCAAGTATGGGCTGAGATTATTCTGGGTTCTCTTCACTATAGAAAGAAGATGCTCTCCTCCTCCTACATCAGTCCGGATCACAAGTATACTCTTTTCTGCATTGGCAGAAAGATAGAGATCAACATCTCTCATATTCTGTTTGAGAATCTGAAAACTTCTATTTTTGAGTCAAGAGAAGATGAAAGGGCGAAGTACCCTCATATTTCAAGAAAGACTATTCCCTTCGGAAGAATGATTTCAGACATTCTGATTGAAAGAAAAGTGCTGGACTCCATCAGAAAACTCAATGCGTCCCATTTTCTTGGAGTTGCTCAAGGTCCCATCTTCAATGGTGTGTGGATTTGTTCAGACTAGAACTCATTCAAAATGTACCTTCTGTGTGCATAAGCTTTCCTGACATCCTGTCAAGAAGAGTTGCTGTTGAAGGTTTTGCCTCTTTGTTTCATAAAGAACTGCATCAGGTTGTCAAGCTTTACCTGGAAGATTGTGTTAGGAAGCAATCAGATATTGATCCAGCTTGGATCCGTGGCAGAGTACTTCCGTCCAAAGCTGATCTTCTAAAGAAGGATCAGAAGGAACAAAAGGCTAGGCTAAAAAGAAAGGCCCGAGAAGATGAGGTTAAGAAAGCTAAGAAGTTGAGGGTCACCTATGATCCTGACAAGGTGGACTCTGTTGAACGAAGGGAGAAAAGGATCAGAGACTCCTTTCACAGAACCAGATCTTCACATGCTTCTTCTGAACACGTCTCTAGGCAGGTTTTTACTCCACCCCCTTCTGTCCCTAAACCATCTCTCCAATCACCTCCATCTGAACCAAAAGTAAACTTCACTTTACCAAATCCTTCTCCATCATCTTTTTCCTCTCCCATTCTAAACCCCCCACCTCTAAGTATTCTTCCCCCAACTCCTTCTGATAAATCTTTCTCACCAATTCCCTTTACAAATACTCCATCCTCTTCTCAATCTATCCTTTCTGATATTCCATCCTCATCAATCATTCTCTCAAATATCCCTTCTTCCTCATCCACCGCACCTCCACCTTCTATATTCCATCCCTTACCTACCAGAAAATCCAAACCCTACTGTCTTCTCTACCCTGACTACAAATTCACCTTCAATCCGCCTGAACCTGAACCCTATACCTACCTGGAACTATTCAGACATGAGGTGATTAGCAGTCTAGACCTTCTGAAGGATGCCTTTCTAAATGGTCTGGATGATGTTTCTACAAGAAATCTCTAGAAAAGCTTTCGCAAGGATTTTCAAGTAGAAGCAATGGGAGTACAGAAAAGACTAGTGGTTGCTGCCCCTGGTTACCCTGGTTACCTTCTGGAGGGTGATAATGGTATATACTACCATCCTCTCAGAAATTGTGTTGCTGCTGAGGAGAAGCAGTTTGTGGATGAATTGGAAGAAGCAAGACTGGCTGCTGCATTGGAAGCTAACCCTTGCAGGGAGATTGTGGTCTGGATACCTCAATATCCTGTTCTGCTTGGAGATTTCAAGACTCTCTTTGACTTTCTGAGGGAAAACCCTTCTAAGAAAGACCCAAGCTTGGTCATTCCGGAAGTTGTTGATCCACCAGAAGTTGAAGGTCCTTCTGCCCCCAGGAATCTAGCTGCCATTCTTCAGGCACTTGAGAATGGATATTCTGAAGTTCCTGCTGCAGAGTATGGAGATGCTTCTATGCAAGAAGCAGATGTAGAAGATCATGTTGCTGAATCAGTTCCTGTTGAGGAAATCCCTGCAAATGATCTATCAATGGAAGCTACATATCACAATGCCATCCCGTTGGATAGAAGCTGTGAAGCTTCTTCTGATGAACCTTCCCGTCTTGCAAGGACTCTGGAAGTTCTTCAGAAGAACCAGGATGAGCAAAGCTCAGTCAATGCTGAGTTTAGAGCTTTCATAGAGAAGCAGAATGAGCACAACAATGGGGTTCAAGAGATGCTGGCCAAGATCTTGTCGAGGCTAGGGTCGTCTTAGATTGAGTCTTAGTTGTTTTGTTTTTGCTTTTGCTGCATCTGTTTTGTGCATCTTCTCTTCCTTATCTTCTTGTACTTCTGTACTTTTGTCTGCTTGAACTTCAATGAAAATTATCTTTTTCTTCCATATGTTTCTTTTTGTTTTTCATCTGAATCTTTTATGTTTTTGATGTTATGACAAAAAGGGGGAGAAATATGTGATAAATGATTTGATTTAATCTGTTGCTTTACTAATAGAACTTGCAAAATTCTATGCTTTAAGTTGTGTTGTTGCAGGAATTGAAGATTCAAGATTAACATGAGAAGCAACAAGATGAATCAAGCTCTTGGATTCTTGAAGCAAGCTGAGTGCTATGAAGCTTCAGGATCAGAAGCAAGAAGGAAGAATGTTCAGATATTCTGATGATAGAATATGATCTGAAACATTATGTCTATTTGTTCTAATACATTTTATATGGATCTGATACATTTTATATGGCTCTGATACATATTATGTGTTCTGAAACATATTCTATGTTCTGACTCATTCATGCTGACTTTTGTAGTTTAGCGTTGTTCTGTAACATTTCAGGATGTAGAGATGCTCTGATGATGCTCTGGTACATTCAACAATGTTCTGATACAATCTAGCATGAAGTGATGTAAGAAGAAATTCAAGCTCTGAAGCTGTCCCAATGGAAGCAAGAATCAGAAGCTGTGAATGTTCTGAAGATCAAAGAAATTCAAGTTCTGAAACTGTCCGATGGAAGCAGGAACCAGAAGCTGTGGATGTTCTGAAGATCTAAAGAAATTCAAGTTCTGAAGCTGTCCGATGGAAGCAGAAGTCAGAAGCTGTGAATGTTCTGAAGATCAAAGAAATTCAAGTTCTGAAGCTGTCCGATGGAAGCAGGAATCAGAAGCTGTGAATGTTCTAAGGATCTAAAGAAATTCAATGTTTTGAAGCTGTCCTATGGAAGCAGAAATCAGAAGTCATGAATGTTCTGAAGATCAAGCATATGTGAACGTCTCTACTGAAATACTAAGGGAAGTCTTTTATTTATTAAATTCTTCTAGTATTAATTTCAGGGGGAGATTATTCATCTCAGGGGGAGATTGTTAATCTCAGGGGGAGACATATTCACATGCTTATGATTTAGCTGTGTAAATTGTCTCTAGCCGTCTGCTCTTTCTGATCGCAAATTCATATCATTTATATATGTTTTTGTCATCATCAAAAAGGGGGAGATTGTTAGAACAAGATTTGTTCTGATCAATATTCTTAGTTGTGATGATAACAAGGATATGAATTTTGTGTGAGATAATGTGGTACTCTAATACATTGCAATTTCCCTTTCAGGAAATATATATAGAGTATGCACAAATCAGCGCTCAGAAGCTTTGACTCAGAAGGTTCAGCATGCAACATCAGAACATGGTCTGGCAAGACATCAGAAGATGGTCAAGGCGGAATCAGAACATGGGTCTATGGAAGCATCAGAAGAACTTGAGTTCAGAAGCAGAAGCACTGAAGTTCTCATGGTATCACGCTCAGAAGCACTTCAAGGTCAGAAGACAAGAAGATGCTATGCACCAAGCTGTTTGACTCTGATGATATTCAAACGTTGTATACACAAACATCAGATCAGAAGAAAGTACAGGTGGCAGGCTACGCTGACTGACAAAAGGAACTTTAGAAGCTATTAAAGGCAACGTCAGTAGACACGGCGTGAACAAGGCTCGAGGTAGTTGACAAAAGAGTGAAACATTAAATGTAATGCTGTACGGAATACGCAAAGCATTAAATACTCCCAACAGTCATCTTCTCAAGTGCCTATAAATATGAAGTTCTGATGAGAAGCAAGGTTACCAATTCTGAACGAACTTATTTTGAAAAACTTGCTGAAACGCTGTTCAACTCAAAGCTCAGAAACTTCATCTTCATCAAAGCTCACTACATTGCTGTTGTAATATATTAGTGAGATTAAGCTTAAACTTTAAGAGAAATATCACTGTTGCGATTATAGCTTTTCAGAAGCATTGTAAAACTCTTATTTGATTACATTAATTTGTAAGTAACTAGAGTGATCAAGTGTTGATCAGAATACTCTAGGAAGTCTTAGCTTGTGTCTAAGCAGTTGTAATTAGAGTGATCACGTGGTGGTCAGGATACTCTAAGAAAGTCTTAGCTTGTGTCTAAGCATTTGTTCCTGGAGTGATCAGGTTGTGATCAGGATACTCTAGAAGACTTAGTCGCGGACTAAGTGGAAAACCATTGTAATCTGTTGCGATTAGTGGATTAAATCCTCAGGTGAGGTAAATCACTCCGTGGGGGTGGACTGGAGTAGTTTAGTTAACAACGAACCAGGATAAAAATAACTGTGCAAATTGTTTTTATCGTTCAAGTTTTTAGACTACACCTATTGAAACCCCCCCTTTCTAAGTGTTTTTCTATCCTTCAAAAGATACCTTCATCCATATTGATTTCACGGAGAGCACCATCCTTCAAATCGCACATATCAACAAGTGTTCCGAGCGTCGTCCGGTATCGAGGCAGAAAAGCACCACCTTTTTTTGCCGCTTGCTTCGGAGGACCCTTGGGTGGTACGCTACGAACTTGTTGTGTCACTTGTTGTGACCCCCGAGCAGATGCCTAAAAATCATATAACAATCAGTAAAATATAAAATCATGCAGTTTTAGATTCAAATTATATATTAACACTTTAAATGTACCTCTTTTAGTGATGCAACAGACTCCTCCTCCTGTAAAATCCCTTTACCCTTAATTGCGGGTTTTGTAGGAGCAATCTAAAATTAAAATGTAAAAAATAATTAACGTAACGGTGCAGAATTGACATTCGAAAACTAAATGATTCATAATGGTTTTCAATATACCTCATCACCAATGATAATGAGCTCCGAGGGCCATGCAACAAATGACCCTATTGCATCTCGCATCAATGTTGTCTCTGAGACCATGTCAGGTACCGGTAGCACCGCATCATGATCTAATACAACATCAACTGATACTTTAAAGTGTCCATCCGGGAGCGGTCTATGGTGAAGTAAATCTCCCAAAGTGTTGTGCACTTTTCCCTTGCCAACTAGGCGATAATTCGGTGACGATAAGTATAGTTGGCAAGATGAAATGCCCTAAACCAATAGTAAATATAAAGTCATTATCATTAATAAAATAGAACAATTTGTAAGGAAAAAAATTTATAATTACCTCGGGAAGTTTTCTTTGACAGTTGATACTAGCTTTATCACTAGTTTCTTTCACCGATGAAGTATTGCACTTTTCTCTCATATACATATCTTTATCTCTTTGCAATTCAGAGACTTGTGCTTGTAATTCCTGCAATTTTTGCAACACTTCTTCATTGGTAGGATTTCTTCTCCTAGAATGCTTGTAAAAAGAGGTTGGAGTCACACCATGACCTTTACCCCTCACCCGACCGGGATACTCAGGAGCATCTAGTGCTCTACTAAGTACGCTCCTATCATCCTGGTCCCCACCGGTGGATACCGATTGCGACAAGGTCTCCTGTAATTCATTTACATTTCAATAATTATTAGTGGAGATAAAAAATCAATTATATATTAAAAAACATTTGATTTAATTAAAGACACAGTGTTATACTTACACATTCAGCATAAACTCTTTGAACATCGGGATCGACAGCTCGATTCTTGCCCACACGAGCTTCCTTCCACAACACATGTACTGGAAGTGAGGTTTCCTCACTTTTCGTCTCCTCTAACTATGCATTGACACAAATGATAAAATCGTCAAATAAAACACATTTAGACAATTAATTAAAACGCATTTCTATTTACTTACAATTTTTTCCTCTAAGCGTACATATCCCAAACGCCCTTTTTTGTATGGATATGCGGCTTTTGATGCTCTCGCACTATTTGTGGCACTCCTTTTCCGAAAAGCTTCATCTCTTTGATTTACAAACTCAACCCAATCTTCTTCATCAATGAAGATCTCATACTTTTTTGGACGTCCCGGGGCCTCTTCAAGAAAGTGTCCTTCTTTATCCTTAAGATAGGTGTTTGTTAAATAAGCTTTCCACCCTCTATATCTTTTTTCGGCCAAACCAAGAATGAAGCGTTTACGCTCATCTGGTATGTTAAAAGACCTCTGCAAACAAACATACACAAAGAGTGTGTTAGTATAAGTAATTTAATCAAATTATCGTCAAGATAATAACAACAACCATATATGATACCTTAAGCTCGTCCCAAATCATGTCTTTTTTCTCGTCCAACTCTTTGCTTTTCAGATTCCATTTAGCTACGGAGACTGGAATATGCAAACGAACAAGTGTACCAATATAGCTTGTCAACTTTGCAGAATTAGGACCAATTGGTTGGTTATCAGAATTCCATTCCAAATTATATATTAATCATTGGTCTCTATGTCGAATGATTCCCTTCATAATGGTGATGCCTCGTGCAACTTCTTTTGATGATGTATCGGGTGGAGGATTTGTATCCAGAGCATCTCTATCTTGTGAGTTTTCTTGTGGGTTTTCTTGTGGGTTTTATTGATTACTAGCCATTGAACCTGTATCAAACAAACTAAAGCACATTAGTACACTATTAATAAGCTAACAATCTATACAAGTCAAATGGAAGTCAAACCATGCATGTACAAGTAAATCAGAATCGAAATCGATGAAATCAGAATAAGCGTAAAAAAAAGAAAGTTGTCGGAATTGAACGAAATTTACATGGCTATGGTAAAACGTCCTCACGGACTCAAAAATGAATTCGGTTTTCCAAAATTCAGACCCTAAGCCCGACTTTTGATCACGGGCAGAAGCAAAACCGATAAAAACAGTCCCGAAATGTAAAGATAAGTGAATGAGCAGCTCCGGAATTGTCAAAATAGTATAGTTACATGTAAAGAAGTCGACAAACGGATACATGGTTCAAAATTTATGTACAAAACGAAAATATGCACCAAAATTGAATAAGTATTGTAACAATCGGAATACAAATTGAAAAAACTATACAAATTGAATATATAACAATCGGTACAAATTGAATAAAGCACATTAGTCGGAATATGTATACTATTACCTTTTTCACTAACGTCTCTTTCTTTTCTTGGTAGGATTGTGTTTTACGCGTCTCTTAACAACGCGGACGGTTGGATTGATCCAAATACCCTCATTATGATCATTTCTAGTACAAGATTCATTCTCATTTTGATCGTTTCTTGTACAAGATTCAATGCCAACACCAATATCACCTTGATCTTCAATGTTTTCATCAACTATTTTGTTTGATAAAAGCACTATAGACCATTTCGTACTTGTCGGATCATTGACATAGAACACTTGTTTAGCTTGAGAGGCTAGAATGAAAGGCTCATCTTTGTACCCCACCCTGTTGAGATCCACTTGCAAAAATCCTGACTTATCCATTCGTATGCCATTATTATTTTCAACCCACTTGCAACCAAATACAGGAATCTGAAACTTTGCGTAATCAAACACCAAAATGCGCTCGATAAGCCCAAAATATGACAAATTTGCAAATTTCGGATTTAAGTCATTCACACTTGATATGTGCATTGCTTCAGCTACCAAGGTAACACCACTATTTTGCATAGTACTTTTATCATCCTGTTCTTTGGTATAAAATGTGTATCCATTAATTGCGTATTCGCTATAAGAAAACACAATTATACTTGGACCATAGGCTAAACATCTCAACCTTTCTGTTACTCAAGCAGGATCTGAATGATACTTTGAATAAATATGTTCCCTAAACCACGGTATGAAACTTCGATTGTGCTCTCGTACTATCCAATTCTCATTTCTATTCGGATTTAAATCTCGGAGAACAACCTTGTGCATTTCAACATACGGCTCAACCTCAATCTCATTGTGCAGAACATACAAGTGCGCTTGATCCTGCTCGACCATTGATATTGTCACAACTTTATTTCCAATTCGCCTTTTTCCTTCTTCTTTTTCAACAATATGAGATTTGGGGAGTCCAATTGATTGAACATTTGACATAAAATCAGTACAAAACTCAACCGCTTCTTCAACAATGTATCGTTCGGCAATACAACCCTTCGGTCGACTTCTGTTTTTCACGTACCCTTTTAATATTTTCATATAACGTTCAGCAGGGTACATCCATCTCATATAAGCTGGTCCACACAATTGTGTCTCTTTCACAAGATGAACGACTGGATGAACCATTATGTCAAAAAATGAGGGAGGAAAATACATTTCAAGATCACATAAAGTAACAACTATCTCTTTTTGCAATGTTGGTAAGATCGCGGGATCGATCACCTTACTGCAAATTGACTTGAAGAAAAAAGACAATTTAGTTATTGCGCTTCTTACTTTTTCTGGCAGAATAGAACGTATACCTATTGGTAAAAAATGTTCCATTATAACATGGCAATCATGCGTCTTCAAACTCTTTAACTTGAGGTCTTTCATGGACACAAGTCTTCTAATATCTGAAGAGTAGCCTTCTGGAACTTTAACTTCAGTGTAAACAGCAGGTGGCAGATATGTTCGTCTTCCTTTTGTCACTGGTCCCAATTCAGTTCTCATTCCCATGTTTACCATGTCCTTCCTTATGTTAAGGCCATCCTTAGACTTTCGTTGTATATTGAGTAACGTACCTATAACGCTGTCAAATACATTTTTTTCAATATGCATAACATCCAGGAAATGTCTTACGTAGTACGACTTCCAATATGGAAGTTAAAAAAAAATTGACTTCTACTTCCACCCACCCTTGACAAGTGAATGTGCAAAAGGCTTGCCAAATTGAGTGCTCACATCTTTCACCTTTTCAAAAATTTGATCACCTGACAAAAAAGGCGGGGCTGTACGATGTTCGGCCTTTCCATTGAATGCTTTTCTCCACCCACGGTAGTGATGATTAGAATTTAAGAATCTACGATGGCCGAGAAAGACATTCTTCTGACAAAGATCCAATCGTGTCGTATCGGTTTCATCTTCACAAACAGGACACGCTTTTTGACCTTTATTGCTGTACCCGGATAGATTTCCGTATGCTGGAAAATCATTAATTGTTCCAAACAACATCGCCCTCAAGTTGAAACTTTCTTTCCTATACCCATCGTAAACCTCCACACCGTTCTCCCACAAAAACTTTAAATCTTCGATTAAGGGTGCCAAGTATACGTCTATGTCATTCCCTGGTTGTTTAGGCCCAGAAATTAGCATAGATAACATCATGTACTTACGCTTCATACATAGCCACGGAGGTAGGTTATAAATCATAAGAATCACAGGCCATGTGCTATGCGAGATACTTTGAATACCATGTGGGTTCATTCCATCAGTAGACAATGACAAGCGAAGGTTTCTTGCTTCTTTTCCAAATTCAGGATAATCAGTATCAACTTTCATCCACTATGGTGAGTCTGCCGGATGTCGCAACTTTCCATCAATAATTCTTTCATCTGCATGCTAAGTCAAGTGTCTTGAATCGGTTTCACTACGATACATGCGTCTAAATCTCTGAATTATAGGAAAATACCATAAGACTTTGGCCGGAGACAACTTTTTCTTATATCGAGGGGCACCGCATTTAGGACACTCATTCAACGCCGCATACTCGTTTCGAAACAAAACGAAATCGTTTGGACATGCATGTATCTTATCATAGCTCATGCCAATAGAGGACAACATCTTTTTGGCCTCATACGTTCGATTGGGAAGAACATTATCATCTGGTAGCATATCTTTCATAAGGGCTAATAACTTTGTGAAACTTTTATCCGACCATCCATTGTCCGCCTTTAAGTTGTACAACTTTAACACCGCAGAAAATCTTGTAAATTTTGTAAAACCATCATACAATGGTTTCTCAGCATCGCTTACCAACCTCTCGAACATTTTGGGACAATCCTTAAGATCTTCTTCAAGCGCTTCTGCAATCTCTTCGACTCGATCATAATCATATGTGTCTGTGCAATCATCATTTGAAGCATACTTTGTATTACACCTCGACTCAACATTCCCGTTACTTTTCTCACCATGCATTGTCCAACATGTATAACTTCTATCAATTCCAAACCGTAGTAAATGCGATGCCAACTTATTCCCGTCAACCTTACCCCCATAACAGCAACCCAAGAAAGGACACGCCATTCGAATCGGGTCTTCGGAATGCACAACCACAAACTTAACGAGTTCCCATACCCCTTTCTCGTACTCTTTCGACAATCGGTTTGAATTCATCCATGTTTTATTCATGTCTTAATTAAGCTAAACAAATACTTTTGCTTCTTGGTTTCTCTATCAGGTACTAAGGAATTCTGTCAAGATAAGAAATAGCTATCATCATTATGTCTTAATCAGAAAGGGACCTTCGGCTGGTGAGGACAGAGGCTTTTCTCTAAAATTTGGGCAGGCTGTTGTAGGTTTCGATTTGGAGGAAGAGAAACCTTCTGATGCTGGGCCGAATGGCGCTTTGGATGAGGCAGTGAACGTGGTTAAATTACGGAAGAAGTTTCGTAGCAAGAAGGTGGTTTTTAAGAACCTGTCGGATTGTGGGGGTTCCCTTCATAGGAGAACCATGAAGAATGTGTCCAGGTGGAAAGGTAAGGAAGCAGCTTTGGTTTCTTCGGGTATGAAGAAATAGAGGGGCGCTTTTTCTGTTGGGGGCAGCAGAGGTTTTTCTTCATGTAAAGCTAGAGTTAGTCCTTTTATTAGGATTTCTAAGGATGAAGAGGTCTCTCACAGTGGGGAATATTGTCATGGAAATCTTAGTGGCTCTAATGACATTAATAGGAATAATGGTAGACAGTGGGGTCATTTAGACAAGGAAGCTGGAACTAAAATCTGGAAAGTTATGGAAGGGTTGGGGGTGGTGTCTAAGGGAGGAGATGTTAAAGTCATTGAAAGACTAGAAGCTTTGGAGAAGGAAGCGGCTTTGAGAAAAACCGGTTCGAAGGAGTTCTTCAAGAAGTTGCCATGATTATTGGATCATTCAACATTAGAGGGGGTGGCAATGCTCTTAAGAGGAGAAGAATTAGTTCTTTGGTGATTAAGAGTAAAGCGGATATTTTTTTCATTCAAGAGACAAAATTGACTAACATGCATGACTTTGTGGCGAAGATTTTTTGGAATCGTAAAGACATAGGTTTTTCGTATTCTAATTCTTTGGGTAGATCGGGAGGCCTTTTAACATTGTGGAAAGAGGATATGTTTGATGTTTTATTGAGCTTTAAAGGGGAGGGTTTTCTTGGTGTGAAAGTGTGCAAGAATAATAACTTCTTTTATTTGATTAATGTGTATTCTTCTTGTGAGATTGTCAAAAAGAGAAGATTATGGAGTAAGCTTTTGGAGTTGAAACAAATTTTCAATGATGGCGAATGGATTATAGGAGGCGATTTTAATGCTATTAAGGTGCGGGAGGAGAGGAAAGGTAGAGGTGTTTTATCTAATGCTAATGCAGCGATTGAGTTTGCGGAGTTTATTGAGAAAAGCTTGTTGGTGGATGTTCCTTGTAAGGGAAAAATATTCTTGGTATAGCGGAGATGGAAAATCGATGAGTAGAATTGATAGAATTCTTGTGTCGGAGAAAGTGATGAATGATTGGGGGGTGATAGGGCAAATGGTGGGGGAGAGAGATATTTCCGATCATTGTTCCATTTGGTTAGAAATCGACAACAACGATTGGGGGCCTAAACCATTCAAGTTCAATAATGAGTGGTTTTCTCACGATTCCTTTCTTTCTTTTGTGGAGAAGGAGTGGAAAAGCTTCAAAGTGGAAGGTAGAAGGGATTTTGTTTTGAAACAAAAATTATTTTTTCTTAAAGGTCGCCTTAAATGGTGGAATAAGGAGGTTTTTGGAAGAATTGACTTGGAAATTCAAGAGGAGGTTAGTGCTATAAATGGTGGGGATGATTTGTTGGAATTAGAGGGAGATGATTTTCTCTCAGATACTTTGTTTAGAAGGAAGGAAGCCACTAGTCGGTTTTGGATGAAATTGAGAATTAAAGAAAATATGTTAGTTCAAAAAGCTAATTTGAAGTGGTTAAAGGAAGGTGACTCTAATAGCGGTTACTTTCACAAAGTCATGAAGGAGAAAGGAAGAATTAATCATTTGGGGCCCATTAACACTTTGGAGGGGAGGTTGGAAAAGGTAAAGGATATTAAAGATCATGTTGTTAATCATTTCTCAAAAAAATTTGAAGAGGAGGAAGAGATGGTGTCGTCTTTGGAGGGAATATTTTTTTATTGTATTAGGGAGGAAGATAAGAGTTGGCTTGAAATACCTTTTCAAGAAGATGAGATTATTGAAGCGTTAAAGAGTTGCGGTGGTTCTAAAATCCCGGGTCCGGATGGGTTCTCTTTTCTTTTTATTAAGAGATGTTGGTCTTTTATTAAATAAGACTTCTTGAGATATTTTGATCACTTTTTCGAAGGAAGAGAATTATCAAAGGAGGTTACTTCTTCTTTTTTGGCATTGATTCCGAAGTCCGTGAATCCTCTCTCTTTAGATGATTATAGACCGATTTGTTTAGTGGGTTGTATGTATAAATTCATGGCGAAGATGTTAGCGGGTAGATTGAAGTCGGTGTTGAATTCTATTATTTCCCCTTGTCAAAGCGCTTTTGTTCCGGGAAGGCAATTGCTCGATGGTGTTTTGGTGGCTAATGAAGTGGTGGATTTCGCTAAAAAAGAAGGTAAATCTTGTCTTCTTTTTAAAGTTGATTTTGAGAAGGCTTATGACAGTTTCTTGGAATTTTTTGAGATATTTATTAGTGAAAATGGGCTTTGGTAGTAAATGGAGGAGTTGGATGGAATTATTGGTTTTTAGGAGTGACATGTCGGTGGTGGTTAACGGGAGTCCTACTAGAGAGTTTGAGGTGAAGAGGGGATTAAGACAAGGAGATCCTCTTTCGCCTTTTCTTTTTGTTATTGTGGCGGAGGCTCTTACGAGGTTGGTTCGGAAATCCATAGAAATTGATGAGTATGAGAACTTCTCGATTAACCGGATATGTTGTGTGGATATTCTTCAATTTGCGGACGATACTCTATTAGTGGGAGAAGGATCTTGGAAACACGTGAAGGCGATCAAGATTGTGTTGAGAGCTTTTGAGTTAGTTTCGGGTCTTGGTATTAACTTTCACAAAAGTAAGTTGATAGGGATTAATGTGTCTAGGATCTTTTTGGAAGCGGCTTATTTGTATCTCTCTTGCAAAATAGAAGATAACAATTTCTATTTCCTTGGCATTCCTATTGGCTTCAACCCGAGGAAGGAGAGCACTTGGACTCCGCTTTTGGATAAAATGAAGAATCGCTTGATGGGTTGGAAAAATCGTTTTTTGAACCTGGGTGGAAGAATAACTCTTTTGAAGTCTATCTTGAGTTCTTTGGCTATTTTCACCATGTCCTTTTATAAGATGCCGGCTAAAGTGGTAAGTGAATTTACAAAGTTGCAATGTAATTCCTTATGGGGAGGGGTGACCGATAATCGTCGAATTCATTGGGTTAGTTGGAAGGGAGTAACATTGCCTTATTCAAAGAGTGGTTTAAATATTAAGGATATAAACGATTTTAATTTATCCCTTTTAAACAAGTGGAGATGGAGAATTGCAAATAGGGGGAGGATTTTGTGGTTGGATGTTTTGAAGGCGCGATATGGAGATTTAAATTTGCATCTTTTTGGTGGCGGGAGTCATAAAAAAAATTCCTCTTCTTCAACTTGGTGGCGCGACATGCTAAAGGTTGGTAAATCTTCTTCTTTTCATAAAGACCCCTTTCTTGAGAATTGTTGCTTTATTGTGGGCAATGGTTTTAACACTCTGTTTTGGGATGTTTGTTGGTTAAATAATGTTTGTTTGTCGGAGGCTTTCCCGGAACTTTTTGAGATTTCTTTGTTGAAAAATGTTTCCGTAGCGGTTATGGGAGGGTGGAGTGACGGTGTTTAGAAATGGGGGGATTTGGGTATTCCTTTGGTCGAAGCGGTTGAGGCGGGGTTATTACCTAAGCTTTTAACTCTAAGGAACTTGTTGGAAAATTTTGTGGGTTGCAATTCGGAAGAGGATTCCGTGTGTTGGAATATCGAGGCAGATAAGAGTTTTTCGGTAGCATCATGTTACCGTCGGTATGCTTTCCGGCGAATTCCTTTTGGTCCCATGAATAGAGATGATGTGGCGTTGGAAAAGATTTGGAAGATGGAGATTCCTTTTAAAATTAAAGCATTTGCATGGAGACTTTTTGTGAATAGGCTACCAACCAAAGATCTTTTAAAAGTTAGAGGTATTGCTTTTCCTACTTCTAATTTAAATTGTGTCTTTTGTGGGGTTCATTTGGAGGATAGAGACCATATTTTCTTCAAATGCAATGTAATTAAACTTGTTTGGAAAGATATTGGTGAGTGGGTGGATTATCCGGGTTGGAAGGAGGACGATTGCATTCCGCTTTTTATGGAATGGTATGCCATGAGTCGTTTGAAAAAAATTAAAGAAGGTAAATTGGGGGTGTTTTGGTTGGCCACTTGTTGGATTATTTGGTTGACAAGGAATGGCTTTTGCTTTAAAAATGAGGTTTGGAATATAAATGATATAGTGTGGAAAATCAAGTTTTTGATGTGGAGGTGGTCTTCTTTTGTGATATTACTCACTCCAATTGAACTTTTACGATTTTTGTAAAGATCCACTATCTTTTTTATCGTGAATGTAATTGATTTGTAATATTCTCTTTTTTGTCGGATTTATTCCGATCTTGTGTATCAAGGTTGGAGAACCCTTAGTTCTCCCATTAATATATTTCTTGCTTACACAAAAAAAGAATACCTAATGAGATCCTATAAAGTGTGAATAATAGAAATAAATCTTGTCAAACCACTCAAGTCTTGAAATAGAATGTTATGCAACTATAGTACAAAAATATACTACTGTGAATAAGCAACACTTAAGCAATACCTAATGAGATCCTATAGCTTTCATATTGGTTAAGTTGGTAGTTAGCTAAAGATAGGAAGTTACAGCTGTCTCGATTGTTTGAGTCTCTAAAAGAAGATAGTACCTTATTTCAGCCTACCCGCGATTTCTTAAAGAAGACATTACCTTATTTCAAGGTAATATAAGTCCACAAATCAAAAAACTGATTGAGAGACACTAAATTGAAATTAAATAGAACCATAAACAATAAACTATAAGCAGAAAACAACAAACTATAAGCAAGAAGAAAGGGCTAGTAACCTGAGTTGGACTTGATGTGGGAGACGGGTAGGTTTGAATCGGCGTTGTACAAGTAGAAACCAGAGGCTTCAAAGTAACTGTAAAATTAAACACACACGATGCAGTTAAATACACCACTACTAACACAATATCAAAAAAAACCCAATCTAGATTGAACATATTAAAGTTAGTTTCTATACTGCAAAGTTAGTTACCGAACTCAAGAAAACGCCAAACGTCGAACTAGGTCGGGAAACGATCAAACTTTCACTCTACACAAGTTACCCCTATAGCAAATTCACAAAGTTAGTAACCACCAAGACAAAATTGATTGAAAGATTCTAAAAGAACCTACATCCTAATAGACACATGAAATTCAGTCCTTCAAATTCTAATTTAAACATATAGAAAAGAAAATGGAAAAAACTCAAATATACTTTGAAGATGCAATCGGGTATTCCTCCAATTGAAAATCATATGGATTAATTCAATAGGTCGATACTTGATCTTGAAAACATAAAAATCAAGCTAGATAATGAACATTACATCATGAACTCTTACTGATCATGTTATTAACTAGTTCCTATGTAATCAATATGATAGAAAATTTAAGGATCTTAGGAGTGAAAATAGCCTTGAGTATTTAAATGAAGAGTTCAATGAATATTGTAAAATAATTTGCTTATCCAGAACAATGCAGAGAGTAGAAAATCCTAAAAAGGAAAAGAAGGTCCTTCTTATATGGCATGAATATAACTCTACATGGTGATAATAAGTCTATATTTTGATGTTTTAAAATTTTTGAAAGTACATGATAAATGATCATATAATACTTCAATCACACTTGATTTATTTTAAAAAACATCTAAAAGTGTCCTTCATGCTAACAGGAGAAGGATATTGAGGAAATAAAACAGCGACTGCTAGATGGCTATGAGAACAGCTTTTGGACTTGTAGTGTTTCTAAGCTTGGTTATTCTGGAACATCAATAATTTCAAGGGTGTGTTCACTATGTTCATACTCATTCTTTATACTTAGTTAAACTTTTGCTACATAGTGTTAAATTTTTTTTCTACATTTAAAAGAAAGGCTCTTTGTGGTAGTGAGTAGTGACTAACTCCTGAAGAATTTTACTCATGATCTTGAAGATGCATTGATGCATGATAATTAAGATGTCAGGTGTTATACACATTTTTTTTTCTAAGTGAGGATTTTGTCAATGAGATTTATGATAATATAAAATCATTTTGTAACTAGTTGGTTTGAAAGCTTTTGCCACCGCCTACTATAGTCGTTTTCTTTCTTCAACAAAGCTTTACCCTAATTACATCTGTTCTTATATTATGATTGTTGGTACTCTGCAGACCCAACACAAAACCCTAAAACTACAACAGACCAATTCATTAATACAGAAAATTCTTATTCAAGAATGAAAAAGTTGAAACATGAATTTCGCTAACCTTCACAAAGAGAAACTGGAATATAGAACGGCGGCGGCGGCGAGAAGACGTTGAGTGGTGGTCGGTGTTGTGGATGTAACACCCCAATTCTACCCAGGCATATAGGTACAAATATCAGAGTATAAAAATTAAATTCATAAAACAATTAGGGCGTTACACTTAAGTAACCACATAACCAAACATAACATACTCGCAAAAGATGCGTAACACAAATAATCAAAGAGGACGGATATTCATAAACACCAGAATGTATTCACACTTAAATAAATGCATCGGTAAACAAAATATCCACAACATCCTTCCAAAATACATTGCATGAGAAGGTGTCCAAAATACATAATACAAATGCATCTAAAGTATCAAATATACATCAAAAGGATCCTATAAGCATTATCTACAAAATAAGTGTTCGATCCCCCCCTAGGTGTTACGTATCACGAGCGGACGACACCAACACGGACGACTACAAAGAGAGCACCTACACTTGCGGATCACCTGCACATTATCCACGAGTAGGTAACATTAAGGCAGAAGGGTGAGAATATAATTCATAATGAAAGCATGATCAATATAGTAATGCCCACAAATGTCATTAAGAATCATATAACAAGATAATCCAACAAGTCAATATATAAGTAATGCGGTACATGAATGATAACATAAATTATAAAGACTGACGATGGTGAATGAGACTCGACTATGCATATGCATGTGGTACCAAATCCGGAGTAAAACTCCTCCTTGTCATTATGACAAATACACCTTGCCGAGCATTATGCTGGGACTTCTTTCCCTCAAGAAAATACACCTTTGTCGAGCAGTAAGCTACGACTAACCGTCATCGAGCATCTAGCCCCCACTGATGACCTCTTGCCACTCGGGCAAATACACCTTTTTACCGAGCACTAAGCTCCCACTGGTAATAATTGCCAATTCAGGCCACCTGTTAATAGCATTCCTCCATTAACGTAATGAAATGTCATGCTGTGCATACAAACGACTCAATTACATAACAACAACAACAACAATATAACTCGGTCACATATCTACATCACACCGGTTATATTAATCCACACGGATACATCATCAAAATTGCCACTCAGGCGTTCATATTCACACAACACACATATATCGTCAAAACATACTTTATTAGCAAATATCATTTCACAAAATACATTTATGAAAAATTCATTCAACCACCAATACACTCCTCTTTATCATAAAGCATGCTCAATAAGCTTCATAACGATTCGAACGGCACATAGAAACGACCTCCGGTTCAAAAGATAGAGCAAAACGAAGTTTAGAAAAACAAGTTCCGGCACTGGCCGCTTAGCGGGTCGCAACTTGTCGCTTAGCGAACATTCCAGTAGCAAAATGAAAAAAATGCAAGAAGCTCCGCTTAGCGGCGCACTAGCGGTTTCTGCGAAATTTCCAAAAATATCTTCTTCCGCTTAGCGGATCCAGGGCCGCTTAGCGAACCTGCGAAAACTCAGAAAAACCAGTCCTGCAACAGACCTGCTAAACCCAAATCAACCATCCCAAAACCTCATGTGAACTTCCCTACACCTCCTACACAATCCATACATTCCATATATTCATGCTAACAACCAATGATTCATGGTTCATTCACTAAATGTAAAATAACCTAATAATTCCTTCATCAATAATAAAACATGGAGAAATGTAAAGCAACCATGATCAATGAAGATATCTATCTTCATACAACACATACACATCACAAAATCATATTCATAACTTCAAAACTCACAAAACTCATAACCTAACATTTTTGGCAAAAGCATAGAAAATGTTCAAGAACAAGAACAAAAACAAACTACAAGGATCATACAATCAAGATAAACTATATTCATCCCCCTTACCTTGGTTGGATTCTTGGCTCTAGCTTGGTTTGGATTCTACAACTCTCTTCTTCTCTTCTCTTCACAAGTTTCTTTCTTTCTCTCCAAAATATCTCTCTTTCTTTCTATCTCAAAATATCTCTTTTTCTCTCTATATCTCTTTCTATTTCTCTACTTCTCATTTTCACCCACTTAACTCTCATTAATTCTAATTTTGGCCCAAATGTCACTAAACATTAATTCTAACCAATTAACACCCAAAACATAATAATTACACACATGGAAAGTAATAAGTAAAATATTAACATAATTAATATTTACCGACTGACTCGACTCGAAAACGGTAAAATTAGGAAAATGTAGCAAACATCACAATTAATCAGAAAAACACATTTACGGGCGTTACAACCCTCCCCCACTTAAAAGATTTTCGTCCTCAAAAATAAAAATTTACCTGCTACAAACAACTCAGGATAGGAGTCTCGCATCTTACTCTCCAACTCCCAGGTCATACTCTCACCTGCCACACTTAACCATACGACTTTCACCAAGATGATCTCCTTGCCTCGCAGAGTCTTAGTCTCACGATCCTCAATACGCACTGGCATCGTCTCAACCGTCAGGTTCTCACGCACTTGCACATCATCCATCTGAATCACATGGGACGGATCCGCAATGTATCTCCTCAACTTAGACACATGGAATACATCGTGCAGATTAGCAAGACTTGGCGGTAACGCCACCCGATACGCAACTTTTCCAACTCGCTCCGATATCTGATAAGGACCAATAAAACGCGGAGTAAGCTTCCTCGATTTCAAAGCTCGTCCAACACCCGTCATAGGCGTAACTCTTAAGAATACATGATCACCCGCTTGGAATTCCAAATCTTTCCTTCGCTTGTCATGATAACTCTTTTGCCTACTCTGTGAACTTCTCATCTTCTCACGAATAAATTTCACCTTCTCTGTAGTCTCTCTTACTATTTCAGGTCCGAGTACCACACTCTCGCCCGATTCAAACCAACACAATGGATTTCTACACTTACGACCATATAGCGCTTCAAAAGGTGCCATTCCGATACTAGAATGAAAACTGTTGTTGTAAGTGAATTCTATCAACGGAAGATAAGTATCCCACGAACCTCCTGTTGCACCCCAACTTTTGACCTCTGAGATCCCATCATTTTTCTAAGTATCATGATCATTATCATTATCATTTATCATCATGCATATTTTTATTTACTAACAAAAAAATAAAAAGAAAAAAAGAGTTTGTTGCTTATGTGTTAAAAACAGGAGGATGATCAAGAGAAAGCTGGAGAAATTAGGGTTTTGAGGCCCACAAGAGGTTCAACATTATCTCAAGACTCAAAGGTTCCTCCAATCAATATTCAAGTCCAAGGACGCCTCAGTTTAAGGCAGACAACTCTCCAGATCGCCCGAAGCGCCAAATTAGAGTTTTGACCTAATTTCACCAGAGGATTGACTTTTAATCAGGAGATGATACCAAGACTCAAATTATGATTCAAAGGCCTTCAAATCAACATTATAGTCAATTCACGTCATTTAACAGAGGAGAAGACCTTGATTCATTGAAAGATCGCAAAACTTCAGTTTGACCAAAAAGTCAACAGACAGTCAAAAATGCAATTTTTTTGTCAACATCCATATTTTGTCAAAAGATTCATCATGTGATCAATGGTTGATCATAATTCATCAAGAAAAGTTCAGAAATCGACAAAACTCCAAGTTTCAAAATTAGAGTTTTTTACCTAAAAGTCAACTGAACTTTGACCGACCATAACTCTCTCATAATTTATCAGAAAAATTCCAACCAAATCTCATTCTCAAGGAAATTAAATTATCTACAACTTTGATGTTGGGCCCGAGGTCAAGAAATGCTTCCGCCTAAGAGATATAAGCCAAAACATTACGGGTCATTTTGAAAGTCAACAAAAAGCAGTTTTTGTCAAAGCCCATATCATCAAGATAACTTCTCCAAATGCAAAAACGCTTCCAAAGTGGCTTGTAGAGGACATCTTGGGCTTTCCAAAAAGTAAAAGAAAACTTTCATAGGATCAAAATTGAGGGAGATATGCCTTGATGAAGTTGACCTTTTTTTGAAAAATGCATGAAACAAGTAATGACCAAAATTTGATTTTTTTTCAAAAAGGACAATTCTTTTGTGATTCAATCTTTATTCTCATATGTTTAAAGATATTCACAACATATCCATGATTCATGACATTTTTATTTCATTTTTAATTAAATTTTATTCATTTAAAGTTTAATTAAAGTGAGATAATTCAAAGATATTATCAAAGATGCTTATGGTTGCCAATCAAGACCAATTCAAGATGCTTAAAGATATTATTGCAAGATTGAAGAGAATAATACTTGAGTGATTAAACTATGGTTAAGTTTTTCAACCTAGCATAAAAGAATATTCCATTCTTTTTCCACAAAATCAATCATGACAATTTCCACTTGCAAGGATTTATGATCATATCTCTTTGCCTATAAATAGAGCTTCATTTTCTTCATTCAAGGGGAGGAAAAAAAGGGGGAGGAACACAAAGAACAACAACAATCACCACAAAGTCATAGTTTAAGTTTATACTTTTTGCAAAAGTTTCAAGAAACTTGTAAAAATCAAGGCTCATTCAAATAGCCACTTTCAATCAATTTCAATCACTCTATTCCACTCTTGGGACATCATAGAGTAAGTACAATGTAATTTTTAATATGTATTAGTGTTAGGAGTTCATGAATTAAAAACTCCATATTTATGCATATTTTCAATTTCTCAAAAAAAAAGTTTTAATTTTAGTTTTAAGTTGATAAAATATTTATTTAATTTTTAACATAAAAATATTTTATTTCTTTTCATAATTAATTTATTTTGCTTAATTAATTAGTAATTATGTAAATATTGCTTTTTTTTAATTATTTTCAACCAATCAAAAAACTCCAAAAATATTTTCCTTTTAGATTTAGGTTTATATTTTTTATAATTTAATTTTTGACATATAAAATAATATTTTTCTTGTTAAGTTTAATTATTTGTATAATTATTTGTTTAATTAGCTTGTTAGTTAACTTAAAATCAATTCCAAAAAAAAATCACAAAAAGAATGAATTAAGTTTAATTTGTTTTATATTTATTTTTGTATATTATTTGATATTATTTCTTATCTTTTTCCTTTGTCCCGAATCAGAATAAAAGATCAAATATGGCAGAGATTGTATGCAGTTGATTTAAGACTTTTGGAAATTTATCGTGTAGTCGCTATGATTCTATCAAGCTTCTGATAAATTTTCATTAACTTTAAATCCGAGATCATCATTCACTCACCATCGATCTTCATTAACATCGTGGATATACTTGACAAGCTTCAAGATGATTCGCGTGCTAACATACTAACAATTAACTTTAAATTCCGCATTTTTATTATATTGTTCTTTATATTTCTTGCTTTATACTTTATTTTATCATTCATCATATTTATGTTTATGTTATTTTCTCTTTGTCCATTTGGACATATTATTTATATTTCTGCTATTTTTTCTTTGTCCATTTGGACATATTATTTACGTTTCTGTTATTTTCTCTTTGTCCATTTGGACATATTATTTATATTTCTGCTATTTTTTCTTTGTCCATTTGGACATATTATTTACGTTTCTGTCATTTTTTCTTTGTCCATTTGGACATATTATTTATATTTCTGCTATTTTTTCTTTGTCCATTTGGACATATTATTTATATTTCTGCTATTTTTTCTTTGTCCATTTGGACATATTATTTATATTTCTGCTATTTTTTCTTTGTCCATTTGGACATATTATTTATGTTTCTGTTATTTTCTCTTTGTCCATTTGGACATATTATTTATGTTTCCGCTATTTTGTCTTTGTCCATTTGGACATATTATTTATGTTTCCGCTATTTTTTCTTTGTCCATTTGGACATATTATTTATGTTTCCGCTATTTTTTCTTTGTCCATTTGGACATATTATTTATGTTTCCGCTATTTTTTTCTTTGTCCGTTTGGACATATTATTTATGTTTCCGTTATTTTCTCTTTGTCCGTTTGGACATATTATTTATGTTTCCGTTATTTTCTCTTTGTCCATTTGGACATATTATTTATGCTTCCGCTATTTTTTCTTTGTCCATTTGGACGCATTGTTAATGTTTCTGTCATCTTCCTTTTGTCCACTTGGACCATATTTTTCCTTTGAGCTAAAACATTAATAATCAAGATAAAACTAAAAAAAAGCACTTTGCACACTTGCACCTCTATGGTTTTCCCTCTTATTACTTTTTTTTTAACCATACCATCATTTAAGAAAAGTATTAAATGCATAGGAAAGATCTTATAAATTGAGAGTAGATAACTCCTAATTGCTTGCTCAAACACTTTCATTTTCAAACAACATATTTTCAAAACTTCTCATCTATTTTCAAAACTTTCATCTGGTATTTGAAGGGCATTATTCCCGGTGAAACTCTTCAGAGACCTATGTGACATATTGTCCATCTTCACTTCTTCTATTTTCAAATCAATAAAGCATTTAAAAAGTGAGCTAAGCAATTAAGAGCCCATGGATAACCATGGATACAAAGGGTGCTTAAAACCTTCCCTATGTATAACCAACCCCCCGAACCCAAAATCTGTCAAAAGGTCTTTCCTGTTCTTTTATGCCTTTCCTAAATGTTGGATAAAATAAATGTCGGTGGCGACTCTTGCAAAAATATATAATAATAAAAAAAAGAGAGCAAGGAGTCAGTTCGCCTCAAAAAACCGAGTTTACAGAACTGGCGACTCTGCTGGGGATTTGAAAAATCTTTTTAAAAGAGGGGTTACCTTAGAGTTTTTGATCACTTTAATATTTGCTTATACTTGTTTATTTTGTTATTTTTTTTTCTATTCTGGATATATGTGTGGTTCCGTCACTTGAGATACATTGTGGACAAATCCTAACCCGGATTAAGTACACATAAGAATTAGGTGGAGGGTAAAGTCATGTACAGGCGTACGTGAGAATCCTTCCGCTCAGTGGAGGTTCCTTGTTGGTAATATATGTTTAGCATGTTTCGTAGCGAAGACATTATTGCTTTCATTGAACTGTAGAAGCTGAGTTGGCCGTAGAACCCCAACCCATCCTGGCCTTATTAGGTTGTGGCGCAGAAACTATTCAGGTGAAGACTTGGGTTAGTTGTCATGCGGTGAGCCACACTCAGACGAGTTTTTCTTGAGAATATTGCTAGCTCACAAGTTCAGTTGTGCAAGCCGGTAATATCCGAAAGAAGAATGTGGACTCTGACGTATCAGTAGAACATGTTGTGCAGGTGATTAACCCTTAGTACTATCCCATGTTTGGTTCTTTGACCTCATGCTCGTGACGTTGAACTTTGGAACCTACCTTATGTGCACCATGTTTGTGTTACCATGTCTGTATATGTGGCATTCATGCATCATGCGTACATACATTCATGCATTCATACATTCATAAAAACCTTTTCCTTTGATTTCCAATGAACTCAGAGGTATTTTTTTGTAAACATTATAAGTTTCATAAAACTCAATGGATCTTGGGTGTTGATGGGGTGAAAACTCTAATCCACCAAAATGGATGATTGATTTTGACGATAACTTAATCAATGCTTTAATCCAATGCTTGAATGTTTGCAAATTAATATCTTAAGTTCTTTGAAACTCAAAAAAAAAAATATATAAACAACAATTGTATCATTTGCATACATACATCCAGGTCATCCATGAAACTTATCATTGTCTGTCTCCATCTTCAGAGTTGTCTGTCTACCATCAAGTTGATTCTTCCTCCTCGGAATCCTCTTCCAGAAGGTTTTAGGTCTTATCTTCATTGTCCTTTCCATCAAGGGGCAGCGGGCCATTATTTAGAAAGATGTTTCCCTACTGTTTGCATCTCCTCAGTTGTATTGTTTGCTTTTAAACTTTATTTATTCCTGAATGTTAGTTTTAATGAAATGAGCATCGTATGTTTGAATTCATTTTCATCTACTATGTCTATGTTTATGCTTCTTTTACAACAAAAAAATTCTATTTTGCTTTCTCTATCAAACTTGTGTTTTATGCAAAGATTGGAGGGAGGATGATGACAACGAAATACCCAGGTTGTTGAACTGTATGCTTTCAAATAAAACTTTGCTGACGATGTACAGGCATTGTTTCAATTCCCAAACACTGGAGAAATAAGGAAGTTAATCCCTCGTCAACCCCTTTGAGCCTAGAAGTTGGTGTTTCTTTCTATATGAAATAACCCACATTTTAACCTGGGACAGGGTAGTTCCCAGTTAATTTGGTTGTGCATTCTATTTTAAGAGAATCATTCAATGCACCTTTTAACAAGTGTTTTAATCACAAGCTTTCCTCCGCATACATCAAAGAAATGTTGGAGACGCCGAGCAAAAGCCAATGATGGGTCATTATAATCATTAAGCAGGATAGTCACTATCTTTCAAAAAAAGTATCAAAAAAGAAAATCAAAGAAAAGCCTGCTAAGTCAAACTAAAAAAATGACTTAGGCAAAAATTAAGGCATCCCGCTGACTGTAAGTTCAAAATAAACAGTTCAGGCAAAAGTTAGGGATATCAAAATAAGGAAAAAAGAAGAGATAAGTCAATAAACTCTTGAACCACAAAATGTTGTGACTATCAAAAGGAAAAAGTGACTGCCATCTCTAAGTTTTCTTGGCTTGTGAACTTTCATCATTACAACAGGTAAAATTCCAGAAGTCTCTTGGAACCTGAATGCATATTTTGAATTAACTGGGTTTAGGACTGAAGATCATCACGAAGATGGGGTGGGTTACAAAAATTTTGAGCCTTATACCTTTTATTTTTTTAAACCGTGAACCTGACCACGTTACAACCTTCAAAAGCCCTAATTGAAGCAAGGTTTATTTTGAAAGCATACTACAACAAGGTTGCGTAAGCTGACTCCCAAGAGATTTACCAATCATTTATGTTGATACCATATCTTTGCTTTATCTTTCACGTTAATTGTCTTAACCTTTATGTTTTGAACAGTGATTCCATTTTCTTTACAAAGTGACTTTGATTTCAAAAATATGTTTTGAGCATTGCATTAAAATTACCATTCTTGAATGAGCATTTTATTTGCAAGTAAACACTCATCTTCTAGGAAGTTCAAACAGTCGAGAAACTTGGTCAGTGATCCTATCAGGGGCACGTTACTTCAAGATCCTGTTGTTCATATGTTTAATCAAGATTTGTTGATCAGAATATCCTCTTCAAGATGTATACTATGGCAAGTCTTCCCAACATTCATTTCAAGAGTTGAATCCATGATCAGTTCATCCCCAACATAGTTCAACTGAAGCCATGATCAATTAACTTGCAACAATTATTCAATCAGGGGCAATCTTCTTCAGCAATCCCCAAACACAGTTTATCAGTCCTTCTCAAAGGATCATTTGTTTAATACAGTTATCAGTGTGACAAGAAGTTTGTTCAAGCATTTTCTTTCCAAACAGAGTTTTCAGAGTTCCCGTGTTGAGGAACCAAAGCTCCAATCTTGCCTCACAAAAGAGTCAATCCCAGTTGTCATAAATAACTACATTGCATTGAGCATTCATCATGCATAGAAAAATTTAACATCATGCATAGAAACAAATTCATGCTCATTTATATTTTTCCAAGTCTTGTTGTTATCAACATCTTACCTTGAGATCAAAGTCCAACTCACTTGGCATTAACCTTTAATATTATTCAATCACGCTTTACTCTTGATTGATCTTTATTTATATTCGATTATGTTTTACTCCCGATGCTGTTTGATCGTGCTTTACTCTCGGTTGGTGTCTCAATCATGTTTTACTCTTGATTGTCTTTGATGTTGTTCAATCATGTTTTACTCTTGATGGCCTTTGATATTGTCCAATCATGTCTTACTCTTGATTGTCTTTGATGATGTTCAATCATGTTTTAGTCTTGATTGCCTATGATGTTATCCAATCATTGTTTACTCTTGATTGCTTTTGATACTACTCAATCATGTTTTAGTCTTGATTGCCTATGATGTTATCCAATCATGGTTTACTCTTGATTGTCCGTTGATGATTATTCAATCATGTTTTAGTCTTGATTGCCTATGGTGATGTTCAATCATGTTTTACTCTTGAATGCCTCTGTCAATTTATACTCCTTTCCAAATTCATTCATGTTTTACTCTTGAATTATTTCTGATATGGGTTCTAGAGATTTTTCTTTCTGAACGTCTTTGTTGATTTCCTGTCCAAAGTTCCTTTCACGTTTTACTCCTGAAAGCTTCTGTCGACTGTTTCTTTCTTTTGTGAAGTCCGATTCTACTCCTGGATGACGCATACCTTTTCCCCCAACGGAGTCTGTTTACTTCTCCCCTGTGGTGTCCTGTTTCCATCTCGTGGAAATCATATGCATTCATAATCATAAGCATTACATTGCATCTCAGGTTCAAAAACTGTGTTTTTATATATATTTAAGTCTCTTCAATCACGTCGAAACGAAGATTTCCAATCTTCACATCTCCGGATAGAAGAAACTTAAATAGGGGCATCTGTTGCACCCCAATTTTTGACCTCTGAGATCCCATCATTTTTCTAAGTATCATGATCATTATCATTATCATTTATCATCATGCATATTTTTATTTACTAACAAAAAAATAAAAAGAAAAAAAGAGTTTGTTGCTTATGTGTTAAAAACAGGAGGATGATCAAGAGAAAGCTGGAGAAATTAGGGTTTTGAGGCCCACAAGAGGTTCAACATTATCTCAAGACTCAAAGGTTCCTCCAATCAATATTCAAGTCCAAGGACGCCTCAGTTTAAGGCAGACAACTCTCCAGATCGCCCGAAGCGCCAAATTAGGGTTTTGACCTAATTTCACCAGAGGATTGACTTTTAATCAGGAGATGATACCAAGACTCAAATTATGATTCAAAGGCCTTCAAATCAACATTATAGTCAATTCACGTCATTTAACAGAGGAGAAGACCTTGATTCATTGAAAGATCACAAAACTTCAGTTTGACCAAAAAGTCAACAGACAGTCAAAAATGCAATTTTTTTGTCAACATCCATATTTTGTCAAAAGATTCATCATGTGATCAATGGTTGATCATAATTCATCAAGAAAAGTTCAGAAATCGACAAAACTCCAAGTTTCAAAATTAGAGTTTTTTACCTAAAAGTCAACTGAACTTTGACCGACCATAACTCTCTCATAATTTATCAGAAAAATTCCAACCAAAGCTCATTCTCAAGGAAATTAAATTCTCTACAACTTTGATGTTGGGCCCGAGGTCAAGAAATGCTTCCGCCTAAGAGATATAAGCCAAAACATTACGGGTCATTTTGAAAGTCAACAAAAAGCAGTTTTTGTCAAAGCCCATATCATCAAAATAACTTCTCCAAATGCAAAAACGCTTCCAAAGTGGCTTGTAGAGGACATCTTGGGCTTTCCAAAAAGTAAAAGAACACTTTCATAGGATCAAAATTGAGGGAGATATGCCTTGATGAAGTTGACCTTTTTTGGAAAAATGCATGAAACAAGTAATGACCAAAATTTGATTTTTTTTCAAAAAGGACAATTCTTTTGTGATTCAATCTTTATTCTCATATGTTTAAAGATATTCACAAAGAGTAAGTACAATGTAATTTTTAATATGTAGTAGTGTTAGGAGTTCATGAATTAAAAACTCCATATTTATGCATATTTTCAATTTCTCAAAAAAAATGTTTTAATTTTAGTTTTAAGTTGATAAAATGTTTATTTAATTTTTAACATAAAAATATTTTATTTCTTTTCATAATTAATTTATTTTGCTTAATTAATTAGTAATTATGTAAATATTGCTTTTTTTTAATTATTTTCAACCAATCAAAAAACTCCAAAAATATTTTCCTTTTAGATTTAGGTTTATATTTTTTATAATTTAATTTTTGACATATAAAATAATATTTTTCTTGTTAAGTTTAATTATTTGTATAATTATTTGTTTAATTAGCTTGTTAGTTAACTTAAAATCAATTCCAAAAAAAAATCACAAAAAGAATGAATTAAGTTTAATTTGTTTTATATTTATTTTTGTATATTATTTGATATTATTTCTTATCTTTTTCCTTTGTCCCAAATCAGAATAAAAGATCAAATATGGCAGAGATTGTATGCAGTTGATTTAAGACTTTTGGAAATTTATCGTGTTGTCGCTATGATTCTATCAAGCTTCTGATAAATTTTCATTAACTTTAAATCCGAGATCATCATTCACTCACCATCGATCTTCATTAACATCGTGGATATACTTGACAAGCTTCAAGATGATTCGCGTGCTAACATACTAACAATTAACTTTAAATTCCGCATTTTTATTATATTGTTCTTTATATTTCTTGCTTTATACTTTATTTTATCATTCATCATATTTATGTTTATGTTATTTTCTCTTTGTCCATTTGGACATATTATTTATATTTCTGCTATTTTTTCTTTGTCCATTTGGACATATTATTTATGTTTCCGCTATTTTTTCTTTGTCCATTTGGACATATTATTTATGTTTCCGCTATTTTTTTCTTTGTCCGTTTGGACATATTATTTATGTTTCCGTTATTTTCTCTTTGTCCGTTTGGACATATTATTTATGTTTCCGTTATTTTCTCTTTGTCCATTTGGACATATTATTTATGCTTCCGCTATTTTTTCTTTGTCCATTTGGGCGCATTGTTAATGTTTCCGTCATCTTCCTTTTGTCCACTTGGACCATATTTTTCCTTTGAGCTAAAACATTAATAATCAAGATAAAACTAAAAAAAAAGCACTTTGCACACTTGCACCTCTATGGTTTTCCCTGTTATTACTTTTTTTTTTAACCATACCATCATTTAAGAAAAGTATTAAATGCATAGGAAATATCTTATAAATTGAGAGTAGATAACTCCTAATTGCTTGCTCAAACACTTTCATTTTCAAACAACGTATTTTCAAAACTTCTCATCTATTTTCAAAACTTTCATCTGGTATTTGAAGGGCATTATTCCCGGTGAAACTCTTCAGAGACCTATGTGACATATTGTCCATCTTCACTTCTTCTATTTTCAAATCAATAAAGCATTTAAAAAGTGAGCTAAGCAATTAAGAGCCCATGGATAACCATGGATACAAAGGGTGCTTAAAACCTTCCCTTTGTATAACCAACCCCCCGAACCCAAAATCTGTCAAAAGGTCTTTCCTGTTCTTTTATGCCTTTCCTAAATGTTGGATAAAATAAAAGTCGGTGGCGACTCTTGCAAAAATATAAAATAATAAAAAAAAGAGAGCAAGGAGTCAGTTCGCCTCAAAAAACCGAGTTTACACCTCCCTTCTCTAGAACACACGCCCTCAACAAGTCTTCTAACGATTGAATAGTCCTTTCAGTCTGACCGTCTGTCTGAGGATGATAAGCCGAACTCAACCTCAACTTAGAACCTAGAGCCTCTTGCAAACCTTTCCAAAAATCTGATGTGAACCTTGGATCTCTATCCGACACAATACTCAATGGTATACCATGTAGTTTCACAATCACTTTGATATAAATCTCAGCTAACTTCGCAACTGGAAAAGTGATGTTAATAGGAATAAAGTGAGCAGACTTTGTCAACCTTTCAACAATCACCCAAACCGCATCGAAACCTCTCACAGTATTTGGTAAACTCGTCACAAAGTCCATAGAAATACTATCCCATTTCCACTCTGGAATATCCAACGGTTGCAACAACCCTGCAGGACGCTGATGCTCCACTTTCGACTTCTGACATACCAAACAGGCATACACAAACTGAGCCACATCCCTTTTTAAACCAGACCACCAAAAGATCTTTTTCAAATCCTGATACATCTTATTGGCTCCCGGATGAATACTCAAACTGCTTCTGTGACCTTCCTCTAAAATCATCTTTTTCAGCTCGGAATCATCAGGTACACAAATTCGACCACGGAATCTCAAAACACCCTGACCATCCACTCTGAAGTCGCCATCATCACTTTGATTTGCCACCATAAACAAATCAACAAGTTTCACATCCATTTTCTGTCTCTCGCTAACGGTCGACAGAAAATCATTCATCACTTTCAACATACCCATCTTCACACTACCTGGCGTCAATTCACATACTAGACTAAGATCACGAAACTGCTCCAAAAGTTCCCACTCCTCCGCCATCATAGCGGACATATGCAAAGATTTCCGACTCAAAGCATCGGCAACCACATTAGCTTTACCAGGATGGTAATTCAAGCTAAAGTCATAGTCCTTTAGGAATTCCAACCACCTACGTTGTCTCATGTACAATTCTTTCTGATCAAATAAGTATTTCAAACTCTTATGATCACTAAAGACCTCGAACCTTGCACCGTAGAGATAATGCCTCCAAGTCTTTAATACAAAAACAACCGCAGCCAACTCTAAATCATGAGTGGGATAATTCTTCTCATGAATCCTTAACTGCCTCGAAGCGTAAGCCACCACCTTACCTTCCTGCATTAAAACACCACCTAACCCCATATGCGATGCATCACAATACACCACAAACGGTTCCTTAGGATCAGGTAAAACCAAAACCGGAGCTGAAGTCAACCTTCTCTTCAACTCTTCAAAATTCCTTTCACAAACTATGTCCCAAATAAACGCCTTACCCTTGCAAGTAAGCTGAGTTAACGGAAGTGCCAACTTCGAAAAGCCTTCTATGAATCTTCGATAATAACCCGCCAAACCTAAGAAGCTTCTGATCTCAGTAACTGATCTCGGAACCTCCCATTGTAGCAGTGCATCTACCTTGGATGGATCCACTGCAATCCCGTTACCTGAAATCACATGACCAAGAAAACTCACCTCTGATAACCAGAACTCGCACTTGGATAACTTAGCATACAACTGCTTCTCCCTCAAAACCTGTAGTACAACACGCAAATGCTCCTCATGCTCTTCCGGAGACTTAGAATAAATCAAGATGTCATCTATGAAGACCACAACAAACTTATCCAACTGATCATGGAATATGCGATTCATATATTCCATAAACACACCAGGTGCATTAGAAACCCCGAACGGCATCACCAAAAATTCATAATGCCCGTACCGAGTCCTAAACGCAGTCTTCTGAATATGTTCCTCCTTCACCCGAATCTGATGGTAACCAGATCTTAAATCAATCTTGCTAAACACACTGGCTCCCACCAACTGATCCATCAAGTCGTCAATCCTAGGAAGCGGATACTTATTCTTAATCGTCACCTTGTTCAACTGGCGATAATCAATACACAACCTCATGCTTCCATCCTTCTTCTTTACCAACAAAACTGGAGCTCCCCATGGTGAAACACTAGGCCTCACAAAATGTTTTGCTAGCAACTCTTCCAATTGTTTCTTTAATTCCACTAACTCTGATGCCGACATTCTATATGGCGCCATAGAAACAGAACTCGTACCAGGAACTAGATCTATGGAAAACTCCACCTCTCTCTTTGGCGGCACATCAGAAAAGTCTTCAGGAAACACTTCGGGAAATTCTCGCACTACTGGAAAATCCCCAACTGCAGCTCGACTCTCCACAGTCAACGATGCAAACACACCAAACAATTGTGCCCCATCTTCTAACAGTCGATTCAACTCCTTGGTAGATAAGACATCAAATTCCACATCCTTCTCAAGAAATGGAAACCTCACCAACTTATGATAACAATCGATATGGACACGATTATTCATCAACCAATCCATTCCCAGAACCACGTCTAACTCGTTCATCGACAAACAAATCAAATCAACAGTAAAGTCCTTAACGAAGATTGATACCGGACAATTCTTACAAACTAAAGAAGTAGTCACCGACCCCATGGCTGGTAAATCGATAACCATCTCACCACCCAAATTAGACAGAACAAGACCTAATCTTTTAACACAATCATCGGCTATAAAACAATGCGAAGCACCCGTATCAATAATAGCAATTAAGGAAATGCCATTAATAAAACAAGTACCTCTGATCAGTCGATCACCCTTATCCGTCTGAGTTCCAGCCAACGCAAACACCTTCCCACCAGCTTGAACTTTCTTCTTCGGACATTGGCCGCTCATGTGTCCCTCTTCACCATAATTAAAACACATAACTCCCTTGGATGCACAGTCGGATGACACATGTCCTACCCTTCCACACTTGAAACATTTCTTTGCGTCACTAAAGTAAACATTACTTTTGTGGCCAGGTTTACCACACTTAAAACATACAATCTTAGCAGGAGCATCTCCCCCACTAAACCTTAGTCCATAATTCATCCTTTGCTTACCCTTCCCTCCATCATACGGCTTCCCACGATTCTGCGGACCTTTGTTCCTCTTTTCATTAATCACCTTATGATGAGCATTATTATCCTCATCATAAATCCTACAGCTGTCCACCAAATCTGGAAAAACCCGAATCTTTTGATAACCTACCGCCTTCTTGATATCAGAACGCAACCCATTCTCGAACTTAATGCACTTAGAAAATTCTGCCCCCTCACCAACAAAGTGTGGGTAGAATTTCACAAGTTCATTAAACTTTGCCGCATATTCAGACACAGACATGTTGCCTTGAACCAACGCCAGAAACTCAGTCTCTTTCTTTCCACGGACATATTCCGGGTAATACTTCCTCAAAAACTCCCTCTTGAACACCGTCCAGGAAATCTCTTCACTGGTTGCTTCTAACCTTGCCAAAGTCTCCAGCCACCAATCATCAGCCTCCACAGCTAACTGATGAGTGCCATACCTGACTTTCTGCTCTTGCGTGCAATCCATCACACGAAAGATCCTCTCCATCTCCTTCATCCAAGTCAAGGCTCCCTCGGGGTCATGCGTTCCCTTAAACACAAGAGGATTCTCCCTCTGGAAAGTCGCTAAACTCCGAGACCTTTGCATTCTCATCCGTATGCATAGCTTCAGCCATAGCTTGCAATGCAGCAGCAATAGCAGCGTCATTACGTCCAGCCATCTCTAAACTTCACAATAACACCAAGAGAAGTAAGCCCAAAGAATAACACAAGAATTGTTAGACCAAACGACAAGACACTTCGTCGGACAAGACCGACCCGCTCTGATACCACTAATGTAACACCCCAATTCTACCCAGGCATATAGGTACAAATATCAGAGTATAAAAATTAAATTCATAAAACAATTAGGGCGTTACACTTAAGTAACCACATAACCAAACATAACATACTCGTAAAAGATGCGTAACACAAATAATCAAAGAGGACGGATATTCATAAACACCAGAATGTATTCACACTTAAATAAATGCATCGGTAAACAAAATATCCACAACATCCTTCCAAAATACATCGCATGAGAAGGTGTCCAAAATACATAATACGAATGCATCTAAAGGATCAAATATACATCAAAAGGATCCTATAAGCATTATCTACAAAATAAGTGTTCGATCCCCCCTAGGTGTTACGTATCACGAGCGGACGACACCAACACGGACGACTACAAAGAGAGCACCTACACTTGCGGATCACCTGCACATTACCCACGAGTAGGTAACATTAAGGCAGAAGGGTGAGAATATAATTCATAATGAAAGCATGATCAATATAGTAATGCCCACAAATGTCATTAAGAATCATATAACAAGATAATCCAACAAGTCAATATATAAGTAATGCGGTACATGAATGATAACATAAATTATAAAGACTGGCGATGATGAATGAGACTCGACTATGCGTATGCATGTGGTACCAAATCCGGAGTAAAACTCCTCCTTGTCATTATGACAAATACACCTTGCCGAGCATTATGCTGGGACTTCTTTCCCTCAGGAAAATACACCTTTGTCGAGCAGTAAGCTACGACTAACCGTCATCGAGCATCTAGCCCCGACTGATGACCTCTTGCCACTCGGGCAAATACACCTTTTTACCGAGCACTAAGCTCCCACTGGTAATAATTGCCAATTCAGGCCACCTGTTAATAGCATTCCGCCATTAACGTAATGAAATGTCATGCTGTGCATACAAACGACTCAATTACATAACAACAACAACAACAATATAACTCGGTCACATATCTACATCACACCGGTTATATTAATCCACACGGATACATCATCAAAATTGCCACTCAGGCGTTCATATTCACACAACACACATATATCGTCAAAACATACTTGATTAGCAAATATCATTTCACAAAATACATTTATGAAAAATTCATTCAACCACCAATACACTCCTCTTTATCATAAAGCATGCTCAATAAGCTTCATAACGATTCGAACGGCACATAGAAACGACCTCCGGTTCAAAAGATAGAGCAAAACGAAGTTTGGAAAAACAAGTTCCAGCACTGGCCGCTTAGCGGGTCGCAACTGGTCGCTTAGCGAACATTCCAGTAACAAAATGAAAAAAATGCAAGAAGCTCCGCTTAGCGGCGCACTAGCGGTTTCTGCGAAATTTCCAAAAATATCTTCTTCCGCTTAGCGGACCCAGGGCCGCTTAGCGAACCTGCGAAAACTCAGAAAAACCAGTCCTGCAACTGACCTGCTAAACCCAAATCAACCATCCCAAAACCTCATGTGAACTTCCCTACACTTCCTACACAATCCATACATGCCATATATTCATGCTAACAACCAATGATTCATGGTTCATTCACTAAATGTAAAATAACCTAATAATTCCTTCATCAATAATAAAACATGGAGAAATGTAAAGCAACCATGATCAATGAAGATATCTATCTTCATACAACACATACACATCACAAAATCATATTCATAACTTCAAAACTCACAAAACTCATAACCTAACATTTTTGGCAAAAGCATAGAAAATGTTCAAGAACAAGAACAAAAACAAACTACAAGGATCATACAATCAAGATAAACTATATTCATCCCCCTTACCTTGGTTGGATTCTTGGCTCTAGCTTGGTTTGGATTCTACAACTCTCTTCTTCTCTTCTCTTCACAAGTTTCTTTCTTTCTCTCCAAAATATCTCTCTTTCTTTCTATCTCAAAATATCTTTTGGCCCAAATGTCACTAAACATTAATTCTAACCAATTAACACCCAAAACATAATAATTACACACATGGAAAGTAATAAGTAAAATATTAACATAATTAATATTTACCGACTGACTCGACTCGAAAACGGTAAAATTAGGAAAATGTAGCAAACATCACAATTAATGAGAAAAACACATTTACGGGCGTTACAGTGGAGGTTGGCGGCGGCGAGCAGACGTGTGGTGGTCGGCCCTGTGGAGGTTGGCGCTGTAGCATTTGTTAACAGTGAGAACAGTGAGGGCAAGAAGAACGATGAAGAATAATGAAAGACAAACGCGTCTGTTTTAATTTGTTTTAAAAAATTTAATTTTAAAATGAGCTACGCCAGCGCTTTTCAAAAGCGCTTTCATAGGTTCCCTATACCAGCGCTTTTTCCCTAAAAGCGCTTTTGTACCCTATACCTATACCAGCGCTTTTAGAAGCGCTTTCATATCTACCCCTATATCAGCGCTTTTATAAAGCGCTCTCGTAAGGTGCCCTATACTAGCGCTTTTAGAAAGCGCTTTTGTAGACATACCCTATACCAGCGCTTTTTTAGTGTTTTTTTCCCTTGTTTTTTAATTTTGTTTTTAGCGAAACCTATACCAGCGCTTTTTCCTAAAAGCGCTTTCGTAGGGGTGCTGCTAAAAGACAAATTTGGCATAGTGGGGGGATATTTGCTTGTTATGATTTCGTTGTTATATCTTGTTGGATTTTGTTGATATGTTATCATTTTGTTGAGACATGTTATAGTTATTGTCATGTTGGCAAAGATGTTATGATTTGGATTTATGTTGTTTTCGAATGACTATTGAGTTATGAATTCCTCTGTTATTAAGTGTTATGTATCAATATAGATATGAGCTTGTATGTTGCTTTGCTTATGTTGAAAATGTGATGCCTCAAATGTGTTGCTTGTTTTAAGATTTTGTACTCTGATTTACCTTGATAATTTTGGGGTAGATTTTGGGTGTTACACTTTAAGCCATCCTAAGTTAGGATTTTTTTCATAAAAGTTTAATGGTTGTGACAGATTTTCTAAGCTTGCCTCTTAAATATCCGGTATAGCGTTGGTATACCAGGACAGCAAGAAAATGAAGTTTTTCAAAGGGTGAAATTTGATATTCTTGTGTGTAACATGTTTTATTTTATATATAATTATTTATTTTAACTCCTTTGCGGCTTCCACTATTTTTCTGCTATGTTATCTTATACTTCTCCTATCGATTTTTTAGTAATCCGTTATTTTCCATGAACTGCTATTATTAACATTGCCTCTGACTACGCATTTCTTCGTGATAGTGAAATCTTCAACAGAAGATATGTAGTGAAATGATAAGGTGATGCTCTTGAATCTTGTACCATTCTTAGCAAGTCAGATTATATGAATAGAGCGCATAATTGATACATGCACAATGTCATGCACTTTAGGAGACCAATCGCTATTGCAACAATTAAGTAAGTAAATAGCAGAAGAGGGCTCGAAATTGATTAACAAGTTGCCCAACCAGTTTCAAATTTTGGTTGAGAAAAGGAATGCCAAGAAGAGATGCTCAAAGCTCTCATAATTGTTTAATTGTATATTGAAACTATCACACGACATCTAGACCAAAGATTTTCATCCATAGAAAGTTTATTATGAGTAAATCTCCATTAAATGAATGAGTGGGGAGGGGATATGAAATGTATGCTTTTTGCTTAGGCTAGTCGATTTGAATGCATCTGAATAAAATCTTCCTCGACACACAAGTTACCGATAAACAACATTGATTTAAGCACTGACCTTTAGAGCTTTCAAGGTAATAATGTTAGGAACACTTCAATTATCATTTGCAATCATGTCCTCGAAATTGTTAGTGCACAAGGTTAATGAACAAAAAAAAAAAGAGAATAAAGGTTTTTGCAAATGACGGCGGAAAAATAAATCTATACTTAATTGACAACTACTAATCTATTTATACACAGAAAATTAGGATCACCTAAGTAACATAGTAAAATACTAAATTATCCTTCAATACCATCATTTAATTTATGATTTCCTATACAAAACTAACAACACCAATTTTATCCCTTAAGCGAAGAAATTGATCCGTCTTGATTGCCTTCGTCAAAATGTTTGTCAGCTGTCTCTGGGTGCTACAGTGCACAACTTCTAGTACTCCATTATGGACTTGACTTCTCAAAAAATGATACTCTGTCCCAATATGCTTGCTTCTCCCGTGTAGTACTGGATTCTTGGCAAGATTGATTGCAGACTTGTTATCAATCATCAGCTCCAGAGGCTTATCTACGTCGATCTTCAGATCCTGCAATAGATTCAGAAGCTAAACAGCTTGACATGCAGCTACAACGCCTACAATGTATTCAGCTTCACACGTTGATAATGCAACAACATGTTGCTTCTTAGAACACCAAGAAATAGGACCTCCCAGAAACTTAAACAAGTATTCAAAAGTACTTCTTCTATCAACTCATCAACTCTGAATCTATCTTTCTTCCATAAGGGAATAGTACTCCAAACTTCAGAGTTCCCTTGATATACATCATAATCCTGACAGCAGCTTGGAATGGGACCACTTAGGTTTACTCATGAACCTACTAACCATTCCAACTGCATAACAAATATCAGGTCTGGTATTACACAAATACCTTAGAGAACCAACCAACTGTTTGAAGGTTGTAGCATCCACATCCTCACCATCAGAGTCAGAATCCAATTTATGATTGGTTTCTGATGGAGTGATAGAAGCCTTACAGTTGTACAGCTTAAATCTCTTCAGAAGATCAAGTTCATTCTTTAACTGATGTAAAATTATACCCTTCTCAGAGCACAATACCTCCATCCCTAGAAAGTATACCAATTTTCCTAGGTCAGTCATTTCAAACTCATTCATCAAAATCTTCTTGAACTTGATTATATCTTCTAGACAGCTTCCCGTTAGTAATATATCGTCAACATAGAGACACACCAAAATCATATTGCCTCCAGAATGCTGTACATAAACGCCATATTCCATGTCATATTTCTGAAACCCCTACTTCTTGAAAAATGAATCAATCTTCAAGTTCCAAGCTTTAGGCGCTTGCTTCAATCCATACAAGGCTTTATGTAACTTGTACACCATCCCTTCATGATTCTTTTTCACAAATCCAGGAGGTTATGACACATATACCTCTTTTTGTAACGGGTCGTTCAGAAATGCAGACTTGATATCCAGATGCATCAAAGACCAATTCATATTTGCAACTAAAGCAATCACCAGTCTGATTGTTTCATGTCTAACTATAGGCGCAAACATGTCAAAGTAATCTAGCATAGGTTTCTGAAGAAAACCTCTAGCCACTAGCCTTGCTTTGTGCTTGCTAATTGATCCATCTAGCTTAAGCTTTATCTTGAAAACCCATATGACGCTGATGGCTTTCTTTTCCTTTGGAAGCTTAATTAACTCCCAAGTCTTGTTTCTCTCTATAGTCTTAAGTTCGTCTTTCATGGCATTTAGCCATACTTTCTTCTTGAGAGCCTCTTCAATATCCATGGGTTCAGAGTCTACTAACATGGCACACTGAATAACTTCTCCTTCAGAGTTTACTTCAGTGTCCTAAAACAAATCAAACTCTGCAAACCTTCTTGGTATTCGTCTGATTCTTTGTGGCCTCTGAACAATATCATATGCTTGACCACCTTCAAAAATTGGATCGCCTTCACAAGCTCTTTCTTCAAAAGTTCCAACTTCAGAGTCATGAGCGACGTCAGAGGCTGGACCATCTTCAGGAGCTCCTCCTTTAGAGGGTCTACCTCCAGAGTCGTGATTACCACTAGATTCAAAATCTGGATCAGAATCAGATTCACCATCTGTTTCATCTTTAGAGTCTTTAGAATCATCTTCTAACTCTGACTCTTCTTCAGACCTTTCAAGTTCTGGCTTAACTTCAGGAATGAATTGAGACTTACTTCAATCCCATGCTTCTGACTCTTTTACAATGACATCTCTGTTGACTTCAACTTTATTAGTTTATGAAAAATAAAGCTTGTAAGCACATGTATTGTGGTATCCCACCAGAATCATTACTTTACTTCTATCATCGAGCTTATGTCTTCTAGTTTCTAGAACGTGTTTGTAACATATAGAACCAAACACCTTCAGATGGCTAACACTTTGCTTATCTCCAGTCCACTTCTCTAAAGGAACAATTTCCTTCATCTTCTTCGTTGGACACCTGTTGAGGGAATACGTTGACGTGGCTGCAGCTTCTCCCCACAAGATGTTAGGAAGTTTCTTTTCCTTCAGCATGTTTCTCGTCATATCAAGAAAAGTACGATTTTTATTTCAGCAAGACCATTGTGTTGAGGATTATAGGGAGCAGTAACCTCATGCTCAATTCCATTCTCATTACAGTACTTCTGGAATTATGTAGAGTTATTTTCACCTCCACCATCCGTTCTGAGAATTTTCAGCTTCTGGCCACTTTATTTCTCGACCTTCATCTTGAACTTCTGGAATTCGGTAAAGACCTCATGCTTAAACTTAATGAGTGTTACCCACATCATTCTTATGAACTCGTCCACAAGAGACAAAATATCTATTTCCTCCAACTGAAGGTTTTGGAAATGGTCCACACACGTCAGAATGCACTACTCCCAAAGCATGCTTTGCTCTTGGGACTACTTCTGACCCAAATAGAAATCTGGGTTGCTTGCCATTCATGCATACCTCACATGACTTCTCAGGCTTCACAATCTTCGGAATGCCATGCACGAGCTTCTTAGAACTCGGATGCCCTGGGCTTCTGTAGTTCAGATGCCCCAACCTCTTGTGCCACAATTTACTATCACCTTCAGCGTCTTCTGTACTAAGACATTCTGTTTCAGTTGTCTCCACATTCACCTTGAATGTTTTGTTGCTTCCCTGTTCATATTCCATAATCAGCTTTTGATTGGAATCATACAACTTCAAGAGAATGTCCTTCATGATAACTGAGAAATCTTTCTCAATAAGCTGACCCACACTCATCAGATTGCTCTTAATTTTAGGAACATACCAAGCATCCTTCATCAGAACAGTCTTCCCATTCTTCACTTTAACTTTGACATTTCTCATACCTTCTGCATTAAGGTACTTATCATCAACACATCTGGTCTTTGTCCTCCTTCTGGAGTCAAAATCTATCATCCATTGTTTATTTCAAGTCAAGTGATTTGAACAGTCAGTGTCCATATACCACCAATCTGCCAAACACTTTCCATCAGACTCATAAGTCATCAATAGCACAGGTTCATCATCAGAATATCCTCTGGCTATATTTGCTTCTTCTCATTTTCTTCCCTTATTTGACCAGCAATCTTTTGCAAAATGACCAAACTGCTTGCAACAGTAACATTGAACATTCTTCTTGTCAAACTTCTTTTTTCCCTTCTGATGTTTCTTCTCATCAGAAGTAGAGGTTTTTGACTTCTGGAATCTATCACCATGTTTATTCTGCTTCTTGTCCTTCTTGACAAAGGAAGCATTCAGAGCCTGCTCAACTTCCCTCTCAGAAGTTCTTTCAATCAGACGCAACTCTTGCGCCTCTAGACTGCTCTGCAGCTCTTCTCTTCGCATGGTGTCCAGATCTTTATAATGTTCAATTGCTAAAACAATGTAATCAAATTGACGAGTAAGAGACCTCAATACCTTCTGTATGATTACTTATTCCGAAAGGGTTTTTCCACAAGATTTTATCTCATTAGTGATCAGAATCACTCTAGAGATGTACTCAGATACCCTCTCGTTGTTCTTCATGTTAAGATTCTCATACTACTTTCTCTGGGACTGAAGCTTCACCTTCTTCACTGATATGTCACCACCGTAACATCTAACCAATGTTTCTCATGCCTCTTTCACCGTCATCGAATCAACAATATTCTCAAACACGTTTACATCCACACAGAGATGGATGAAGAACAATTCCTTCTGATCTTTTTTACTTAGGTCACACTGAGCATTTCTCTGCGCATCAGTTGCATCTTCTGGAAGTGCAATTGAGACATAACCATCATTGACGAGATCAAGAACATCTTGAGCACCAAACAACACATGCATCTGAATCTTCCAACGATTCCAGTTCTTACCATCGAACAGTGGAAGTTTGATACTCAGACGATCGTTTTCGTTCATCCTTAACCTCGTGCAAGTCACTCAGATCTCACCAAACACAATGTTTCCAAATCCCGTAGAATTATAAAATGTGATTCTGTTATGATTTTGTTCAAGATTCAACATGAATACAAGAACCAAAATCAATCACACAACGCCTCACCATTTCACTCGTGTTTCCCTACACAACAACTAGGTCGACCTAAACTGAAGAAAAGTCCCCAAAATGTATCTGAAGAGGATTCTGATCGACCTACTTCCTTAACAGGTCGACCTAACTGGGAACAAATGTTATTCAAAGCAAATGCAGCTCTGTTAGGTCGGCCTAAGCACTACAAGAGGTCGACCTATTTGATCAAAAATGCCAAAATTTCTGGTTTTCTCTGCTCCAACTGATTAGCTCTCATATATATTGTCCAAGGTTCATTATTGCAGTTTCTCAACACCAACAACTGAAAGATACACAAAGGTTTCTCATCTTCGATCATCGACACAACTCCAACACAACTACACACAATCATTTTTGCGTTGAGGGTTTGCGTTCAAGATCGATAACGTCCATGGAACGGAATTGAAGATTCCTAGTGGGTGAAGATTTGTGGGGTTTTTGGTGAATAAAATCTGAGGGTTTTGTCCTCCAAGATTGGTGAATTTTGGGGGTTTTTATCAAGAGGCTTCATCAAGGATCCAGCTGAGTGTGAAGATTGAAGAACAAGTGTTCAAGCAATTCAAGACACTGCAGAAAGGGATCAAAGTGAAGCTCTTGGAAGACCTTGATCTGGCTCAAGATTAAGGGGGAAGAAGATTCAAAGGATCGACAAATTTGGTTTATTGTTTATCGCTTTGTTATCTTCTTTGTATAAACTGCTTTCAACATTAATGGAAGATTTCCCAATTTCAGTTTGGAATTGGGGGCAGACGTAGTCGTAGCGAGGACGATCGACGAACTGCCTAAACAAATATTGTGTTCTTGTCGCTTTTATCTTTTCATTTACGTTCTGTTCATATTTGGTTATAATTGCAAATTGATCAACGATTCGAGTGTTAAAATTGTGAATTAAGAACTTGTATAAACATCACAATTCATCACACATTGAATCACCATCAATTTGATCATTATCACCAAGTGTTTGTGTTTTTGCTTCTTTCATTATTACTGCATTGCAAATCAAAGTTTATCAAATCAGAAGTTAATCGATTTTCTATAGTGAAACATATTGATTCGATAACATATCATTTCATCGTTAATCTCAATTATCTTGTGGTTTTGTCACATATACGACCCTTGCAATAACGGTCCGGAATAGACGCAAGTCGATTCAGAACCGCTTTCGCCTTAGTTCGAAATAATTCCGAAAAACTCTGAAAGATCTATTCACCCCCCCCCCCCCTCTAGATCCTTAGGCCAGCGTCTAACAATTAGCAGTTGAAAATAAAGCGAAAACAGTGTGAGATGGGGCGTCTGAAGAAAATGGTGCCCCCGCCGTCGGCATCTGGCAATCTGAATGTAACTTCTTCGAATTCTAAGAGTGGTTCGAATTCTAAGGGTGGTTCGACATCTCAGGTGACTCCGATTGTAGCTAGCTCGAGCAAAGAGGTTGAACAAGTTGTTGAAGAGATTACTAAACCTATTGAAGTTGCTAAGACTGCAGAAACCCTAATTCCCAAATCTGATGAAGTTAGGAAATTATGGGTTGATGTTTTGAATGATAACAGGAATCCTGCGAAGGGGAGGACTATGTCTTTCATAGCTCCAAAAGTTGTGAATGTGGCGATTGAGGTAGAGATAAAAGTTGAAGATATCACTTCTGAAATCAAATTTCGGGAATCGTCGCTTGTCTTATATGCTTTAGGTGGAGAACTTAGCATGAATGTTGTCAAGAACTTTATGGTTAAGAATTGGAACTTTGTTCATCTTCCAGATATGTATTACCATGAAGAATGGTATTTCATCCTTCGATTTAAGTCCTTTCAAGATTGTGATGAGGTGCTTATAAGAGGTCCTTATACTATTTGGAGTATGTCTCTCCTAATTCGTGAATGGCGGCCAGATTTGAATCTTAAAGACGATCTACTGAGAACCTTCCCATATGGGTTAAACTTCCTCTCTTGCCTCTGTATCTCTAGGGGGAAAGAAGTCTTAACAAGATTGGGAGTGCACTTGGTAACCTAATTATCACAGATGAATGCACAGCCACCCGTCTTCGGGTTTCTTACGCCAGAATATTAGTGCAAATGGATATTACAAAAGACTTTCTTCAAACCATCACCATTAGAGATAAAAATGGATACAAGATGTTGTAGTTCCTGCCAAAAAGTTGGTCACGACTATGATAAACCCAAGGCAAAAGGAATGTAATGGAAGCCAAAGTCTAAGCCTGTTGAGGTGGATAAAACTAGCAATTCTGAAGTGGTTCCAGCACCAGCCATACCAATTGTGGTTCCTAGCTCTGTGAAGGAAAATCCTACAAATCCAACTTCTGCCCAAGGCCCTAAGATAGTCAAAGACTCTAAGAAGTGGACTAAAGTCATCAAGAGTGGGAAGGATAGAGGAAAGAAACCAATTCAGGAAGGTAATTCTAATTTTTCTGGAAAGCTATCATGTGGTAAGGGATTTGATGCTCTTGGGATTTTGAATTATCTACTTGAGCTTCAAAAATTTGGTCAATGATAATAGCTTGGAATATTAGGGGCTTGAATAATTCCACTAAGATTAAGGAGAATAGCTCCCGTCTCCGATACCTTAGTGCTGATATTAACATTCTGATTGAAACTAGGGTGAAAATTTGTAAGGCCGTTACTATTAGAAATAAGTTACTCAGCTATATTGATAACTACCTATCCCATGGAAATGGTAGAATTTGGATTCAATGGAATAATAAGAATATTGATGTGAAAGCTATTAGTCAAACCAGCCAGATGATCCATTGTTCAGTTTATGACAGCAATGGAAATTTCAAGTTTTGGTTGACTGCTATATATGCTTTGAATAAGTTGGAACTGAGGAAAAATCTTGTGGAACGATCTTTCTAGCCTTAATATTCAAGGGCCTTGGTGCATCCTCAGGGATTTTAATAATGTCCTTAAATCCCAAGACAGAACTGGTGGGAATATGGTGACTGTATCTAAATTTTCTAATTTGCAAGATATGATGGAAAAGCAAAACCTTTATGAGATGGATTCTATTGGTGACTATTTCACCTGGTCTAATAAGCAGTTAACAGGAACTATTTACTCAAGAATAGACAGATTAATTGGGAATGCATAGTGGTTTCAAAATCATCTGAATAGTACTCTTCACATTCTTCCTCCCCGTATATCTGACCATGCTTTGCTCCATGTTACTAATCAGAAGCCTTTTTACAGGAAAACTAAAAGATTTAAATTTATAAAATATGTTTCTAAAGTTCCTGGTTTTTTGGATGCAGTTAAGAAGAGCTGGAATGTTCATTTTGATGGCAGATCCATGGAGATTCTTTGGCACAAGTTAAAGAGGCTTCAACCTATTCTTCACAAATTACACTATCCTCTCCTGTAGGCTAAGATCCACATTACAAGTGCTAGAGTTAATATTGACCAGGCCCAATGGGATTTACAAGCGAATAGGATGAATAGAGATCTTATTGAGAAGGTTAAAACTGTATTGGTGAGCTTCTTTTTTGGCACTCCATTGATGAATATATCCTAAAGCAGAGATCGAAAATTGATTGGCTTAAACTAGGGGATAGTAATAGTAGTTTCTTCCATGCTTCAGTAAAAGCAAAGCATAGTTCTAGCAATCTGAAGATTTTATTTGATGATGATGGAACTTGTATAAATACTCCTGCTGACATTGAAGATACTGTTCTGAATTATTATAAGCAACTAATGGGTACTAGATTATCTACTCTGCCTAGTATCAATGTCCCAGCTATGAGACATGGTAAATAGTTGAATATCGCTCAAAGAGCTAGCCTGATCAAGCCTGTTAGTGATGCTGAAATTTATGAATCCTTGAAGGAGATTAATGATCTATCTGCCCCAAGATTCGATGGCTACAACTCTTTCTTTTTCAAATGCACTTGGGACATTATAAAAAGTGATCTGATTGTTGTTGTTCATGAATTCTTTGATAGCTCCTGTCTGCTCAATGACTTTAACTGTACAATTATTTCGCTGATTCCTAAAAGTTCTTCTACAAAGAATATTAAGGAGTATCAGCCAGTTGCTGTTTGCTCTATGTTCTACAAAATTATCTCGAAGATTATGAATAAAAGGCTAGGTGTGATTATTAGTAGCATTGTTAGTCCTAACCAAGCAGCTTTCGTTCCGAGTCAGCAAATTCACCACCATATTCTCCTTGCTTATGAGCTTATTAAAGGATACACTAGACGTAATGGAACTCCCTGTTGCATGATCCAGCTTGACTTTCAAAAGACTTACGACATGGTTGACTGGTTAGCTTTGGAGCATATTATGCAGGAAATGAGTATTCCTAAGAAATTCATCGACTTGATTATGCTTTCCCTTAGCATTGTCACCTATAGGTTCAATTTAAATGGTTCTCTCACTAAGAGTATGAAGGTAGCTAGAGGGATTAGGCAAGGGGGTCCTATTTCCCCTTACCTTTTTCACATTTGTCATGGAATACATGGATAGATGTCTCCATCAGATGCAACTTGATCCCGATTTTAATCGCCACGCCAAATGTGAAAAATTGTCTTTAACTAATCTTGTCTTTGCAGATGACATTCTCCTCTTTTCAAGAGGTGATACGGGCTCGGTTTCCTTAATGATCCAGGCTTTTAATGACTTTTCCTCGTCCACAGGTATGAGTATCAACAAGGGTAAGAGTAAAATCTTCTTTGGAGCTGTTGATAAGGATACCAAAGATTCTATCCTCGAGCTGTCTTCGTTTGTTGAAGGTACGCTTCCTTTTCGCTATCTTGGCGTTCCTCTTTCGTGTAAGAAGCTGACAATGAATCATTATCTGTATCTTATTGAGAAAATCGTTTCTAGAACCAAACACTAGGCTACTCATTTGTTATGTTTTGTTGGCCGCCTTCAGCTTATCAAGAGCATAATTTTATCTTCCACTAATTACTGGATGACTTGTTTCCCGCTGCTGGTTAGGTGATCAAGAAAATTGAGGCTATTTGTCGCTCGTTCCTTTGGACTGGTAAAGAGAACATTAGCAAGAAAATTCCTGTTGCTTGGCAGAAAGTGTGCAGACCGAAGAAGCAAGGAGGCCTTGGTATTATTGATCTTTCCATTTGGAACACGATTGTGTTACTAAAACTTTTGTGGAATCTTTGTAATAAAAAAGATAGTCTGTGGATTAGATGGATCCACATTTATTATTCCAACAATCAAAATATTATGAAGGCTGATATGAAAAAGACTGGAACGTGGATCATGAAACATATTTTTCAGCTTCGCGAGACGGTCAGCAACATTCAGCAGCTTTGGAATAGTATGTGCACGCAAAGGAAATTCAAGATGAAATCGATCTACAACCATTTGGTTAAAGATACTGCTTGTGAATGGCACAATCTTATGATAAATAATCTGGCGAGACCTCGTGCCGTCTTGATTATGTGGTTGGCATGCCATAGGAAATTAGCAACAAAATAAAGGCTACATAGGTTTGGTATGTTAAATTCTTCTGCCTGTTTTTTTTTTCCCGAATATAGAAACGATTGACCACCTTTTCTATGAATGTGCTGAGTTGAAAACTATTTGGATTGTTGTTCTTGATTGGCTTCATGTCAACCATGTGCCTAAGAATTGGAAAGATGAAATAGTGTGGATTCTTGATCGCAGTAAAGGGGAAGGCTGGAAAGCTACCCTCTTGAAGTTGGCTGCTACCGAAACTATTTACGATGCTTGGAGATTCTGGAACGATTGTTGTTTTGGAAAAGTTGTTGATAAGAAGATTATAATTCAACAAATTATTGATACTATTGTTTATAGGGGGTGGTTTAACACTAGGCTAAGGGAACGCATTGTTGCGTTTATGATGTAATGTTGTGTTGAGTTTTTGTTTTCTTTGTGGGTTGTATCGGTTGTGATCGCTGTAACACTCCGTATTTTTCATAATTTAATTTAAAATTAATTTAATTGAATTATGGGGAATTATTTGGAATTATTGAGAAATTAAGCAAATGGGCTTGAGCTGTGGTTAGTAAAGAGGGGGGTGTTGGTAGGCCCTATTACTAATTAGAATGGTTTTATTTTATTTTATTTTTCACAAAATAAAGGGATTGTGAGAAAATAGGAATAGAACCAAGGAGAAGAGAAAGTTTGAACGTGAAAGAGAAGAGAAGCTGAGAAGTGCGAAAAGAGGAAGAGCGAAGAATCAACCTTCAGGTAAGGGGGGACTCTTCCATTTATCTTCTATTATGGGATTATAGGTAGTAAGATGGAATTGAACATGTTCTTTATGTCAATTGAGTTATGCTTAGGTTGTAGAAATGTTAGGTTTTGGGAGAATTGATTAATAGTGTTGTATTGATCATGTATGGTGTTAATTGGATGGTTGAAATGTGTTATAAATGTGTTAAATCGTGTTGTAGTTGCTGTTTTGGTGTTATAATACATTTGGGTGCGAATTGGTGTGGATTCGGGTTTCTACGGTGTTGGAAAAATGGAGTTTTTCTGCTACAGCAGCGTCAGGAATCGGTTCCCATGTGGGAGGAACCGGGTTCCCGTAGTGAAAATCAGAAGCGAAGGATTTTTGTTCAGCAGGAACCGGTTCCCATGTAGGTACAACCCGGTTCCTAGTGGTAAAAACCAGAGAGGAGTTTCTGAAGGATCTCAGGAACCGGTTCCCACGTAGGGAGGAACCGGGTTCCACGTACTTTTTCTAAATTTTACTTAACTTTGAAAACTTCTAACTTTTAAACCATAAACCGGATTTTGGTTCCGTTTCGAGCATAGTGAAGCTAATCAAATAATTTACATAATAAAATAGTGTTTTGGGTCATGACTCGGAATTATTTTTAAAACACTCAATTTTACTTGGTTGTGGTGGTTTATGCGTACAGGCATATTAATGAATGTTTTACCTGTTATGATGTTGTGGTTGTAATTGGTGTTTGATATACATATATTGTTGATGTGAAATATGTATTTTATTATGGTTGAGAAATAGCATAACTGTGTGTGGCTATTGAATATTGTGTTGGTTGATGATTATCACATTTGGTTGGTTAATGTTGATGATGAGCATGTTATGGTTGATACATGCATTTCATAATCATTATGTGGCTGATCTTTGACGATGGTGGATCAGTGGTAGCTAATTCCCATTGTGTGGAATTAGTGAGTGGATGTTGCCATATCCTTGACGATGGTGGATCGGTGAGATGGGTTATCCCAGGATTGGTACCACATGCATATAGTTGCATTGCATTAGGCTACTTGTGTTATTATAACATGAATGGAAGATTGTCCAATGTTATAATACGTGTGATTGTGTATTGGTTGTGACTAATTGGGTTGTTGTGAATCTGATCGTAACTGTAATTGGGTGAATAATATGTGATTGATGTTTTATTATCTATATCTTATAACATTGGTTAAATGTGAATGAGACTCACCCTTACTATTGTTATTTTTCAGATTGAGGAGTAGCTTTTGTACTTGGTGAGGATTAGTTCGTCAAGTAATTCGTTAGAGTCGGTTGGGTCCATGTCATGCTCTGGTCGTGTAACACTGGGGACGTTATTTATAGTTACTTGTTAAACTCTTTTATTGGGTGTTTTAATTATGGTTGTGTTATAAGTCTATGACTTTGGTTGTTGCATTATTCAGATGTTAAAGATAATTCCGTTGTGTTAACATGATAATCTGAATAATTTTGGTTTAACGTTCTCTTTTATGGCATGACATGAGTATTGTTTTAATTATATGGATGTTGTAATGCCCTTTTCATGTTTTACTCTGATTATTGTTAAACATTTATACGGGGTATTAGAAGGGTGTTAATTGCCATGTACTACACCGTATTTTTGTTAATACATTCCCATTTTGTTAAAAAAAATTAATAAGTAGCATGGTTGAGAGTTATGAGATATTTGTTTGTTTAAAGACTTGCACGTTGACAATCAAATGAAAGCATTTTTCATGTTAAATTGTAAATTACAACCTTGTGATTTCCTTGGTAACTACTTTAATTTTAGCCTCCCTGTGTGAAAGTAAGTATTGTTGGTGTCCTCGTCAATGAAATTCTAAACTCTAGCCTTTTCTTTTCAAAATTGGTCTTGAATTTGCAAAGTAAGAGCTTTACTCAACTTAAGATGTGCCTCGAGATCCATTCTTCGCAAACCCTAAAGCTCTAAAGCTATGTTTGCGAGTTTGGAGGGGAGGGGAAGGCTTCAGAAAATAAAATTTTAAAAAAGTATAGAAAAATATTCGACATTTTTTGAAAAAATAGTTTTGTTTAGAATGATAAAAGAGTCATTATCATTACTAATTATTTAATTTTTAGAATAGTATAACAACTTAAAAGATATTTGGAAAATTTATGTGAGCCCTCCAAATCCCTCTAAAATCCTACTTCAATACAATTTTTGAGTTCCCCATTTTATGGAGTTTATAGTGTTATAAATAAAATCAAACTCTCTAAAATCCTCCTATCCAAAATCTTTTTATTCTTTTCACCTCAATTCTTCCTATTTTCTAAAACTCTCTCATCCCTTCTCCTCCAAACTCGCAAACAAAACCTTAGTGGAGACATCAAAATTAACCATGGATTGGACTTTATCCACCTCAATCGTAACCAAATTCACCTTTGTCTTAATGTTGGCAAAGACCTTTTTATTCAAATTCTTCAAAGTCGGCTTAAGAAGCTTTAGCTTGTGCAGCAAGATAAACATGTATTTCAGGTATATTCCAATTATCAACCACCAATCTTCTCCAATCCTCTTGAGTACTCCAAACCTTGGAAGAAAAAAAACTCCAAAAGTGGAATGGCTAACATTGTTTCTTCGGGACACCAAAATATGGTGGTGGTCGAGGAAAGACTTGATTAGAGTGCGGCAACTAACACCGTTTGAATGGTTCAACCAAGCATCATCGTGGATTGATTTGTCAAGCTTTTGAGCAACATTTTCTAAAGCAACTCTCTTGTGCCAAGTGTATTATGGACCTCTTGTTACAATAATGGATTGACAAAACAGTACACTGGTCATAAGCAAACATAATTGTGCGGTTAAAACCTTACTTCCACTCACTCCACTAATTTGGAATGTTAGGGTCCCTCAAATTTATAGAAAATTTTCTTAGACCAATACTCTTACAAAACATTGGATTAATTTAACCAAATCGAATCATAGGCTCAGTTAGGAAAATAAAGTTAGGCTTATGGATTTTCATAAGTTTTTAAGGGCAAGTTGAGAGTTCGCATTGTCAAACCTTATAATGTTTCAAAAGATGAGCTTAATATGAAACTATGTTTGGTATCACCTCTGGATATGGTGTTGTAGTTCCCATTCTTACTTTGAGCGTGTTGATTCTTTTTATAGTTCCTTTGTCTCTTGGAAACACATCTAGTGAAGTCATTATGTATCTCTAATATTTTATGAACCCTCAGCTCTTCATCTATCAAATCACCTAAAAAATTCTAGTTGTAAGAATATCTCTTTATACTAGTTCACTAAAAGGACCTTGATCACCATGGTTTCTACTTGCAACTCACTTGGTGTAGTAAAACCTTCATCAATTGGTATTGGTGTTTCAGGAATGATTTCTTCCTCAGTGGTAATCAGAGGCGGCGTATGGTTGTCTTCAATGTGTGTCATAACAGAATCATCTTTATGGGTGTAAGATTCTTCTTGATCTACAAGAACCCAGGCATATATGATTCTTGATAGCATCATTGAGTGACAGAGGTGTTCCAATCCCATTAGCTATCTCTGTTGGAATACTTGGAATGATGATAATTTGGAGGAGGCGTTGGAATGATTTATCTACAATATAAGAAAGTTAGACGCTCTGGAAAAGACCTAACTGCCCATTTGCTTTGTTAGAGAGCCACGTGGCTACTTCCTTTGCATTTCTTTGCTTTTGCTTTTGCTTTTGCTGTCTACTACCAACACTAGGGTTGCTTATATTTTGAAAAAACCACGTTCTCCCTCTTCCTCTACCTCTCTCTTCCTCTTTCTTTTGTCTCTCTTTCTCTGATATTGTTCTCTTCTGATTTCTGTGCAGATGAATATGATGTTGATGGAGACGGTGAACACGTTGCTGATGATATCGTGATGTTGATGGTTTGTTTGCTCAAGCTATGGAATTTGTGGTCGGAGTTGAATCGTATACGACAAAGAAGACGCTGATTCTCCTCAGATTTTAGAGGTTTGATTTTTACTTTATTGTTTTACATTCATTTTAAAATCTTCATATCCTTCAGTTTTACCCTTTTCAGATCTGTAACCGTTCAATCACAGCAATCCAGAGCGATTCGTTTTACCGAACCTTTTCAGATCCCCTTTTCATATCGTCACTACTATCCATACCGTTGGTAAGATTTTGTTACTATGCTTTTATTGAATGTGTCTGATTGTATAGTTATCGTGATGTGCGTTAGATATGCGGCGTTCAGTTTCACGGTGGTCGATCTGCGGTGGCAACAACATGTTTCCGTCAGTGACTGTGGTGGTGGTAAGATTCAGAATGAACTCTGTCTGAATTTTTCAGTTTAGGTTTTGTTATTAACTTACCCTCCCTTAAACCCTAATTTTAGGTTGATTTAATAATGTTTTGTATAAGTAAATGATATTTGTTCTGCAAAATTTGTAATGAGTTGCTTTGTTTCAGGGATTTATGGTGCCATGGCTGTTGCGGGGAGTTTTATATGTTCGATTACCATAACTGACTCTGTTGGAGGTTTTCATCTTTTAATAGTTGTTGTTCTTTAAGAACTTGGATATGTCTTTTCTCCAATTATGTACAGGTTTGTTTCGATTTCAAATCGATCTTTGATTTTTATAACACCGATTTATTGTAGAAATTGAATCTTTAAAAAGTGTACTGATAATTCTATAATTTCTCTTTCAATTTCCAAATGCTGGTCTCAAGGATACTTTTTTCTTGCATACATGATTTGTTTTGTCTGCATATCTAGGCACAGACATATCATTCTATCCTTTGATGATTTGTAATGGAAGGTTGGGATTGATTTCCTATGTAACTTTTTGTTAGACTCAAATACAAAAGTGTCTTTGTTGTTTGAAATTGTAAGCTGAAAATTTGAGTTTGGAAGGACTTTTTGTTAGAATTAGTGTGATTATATTTTGTAGAAATCTTGCCTTTTGATAATTTCAAAAGTGTGGTGAGGATTGAGATGGATTCTTACTGAAATTGGTTAGAGTTTGATTTTGTTTGTAATTGTAATTTGGATGTTTGAATCAAAATGAAATTTCAATTGTGATTTTTGAAATGTTGAAACTGAAAAATGTTGTTTTATTGTACTCGTGTAAGACGTGATATGATGCAAATGTGGTCCTGAGAAATTAGTTTCGTCAAATGTTATCTGTTACATGAACCTTTCAACTATTGATTCTGAAATAGTCTCTAGAATCGGTTGAAAGGAAAAATCTATATGGAGTTTCAACATGAGGTGTTTTATGCAGGTTTAGAATGTGGCGAATTTCGGAATTAACTCGGTGAACATATGGATGCATGAAGTCACCCATCTCTGTATAACGGGATACCGGCTCTGCGTCAAAGTAGCCAGAGGCGAACATAACGGCTCTCACAAAGTGATATAAAAAGGATTAAATCAACTTCCGAGGGAGATATTTTGCTTATTAATTTGCATTTATCTCATATACTGCTTCTTATTTACTATTATATAATTCGATGGTTTTAGACATGAATTTACTGTTATGTAATTTTACTGTTATGAAATTATCTGCAGGTGTTTATCTGTCAAAATACAGTTGAAGGCCTTATGCCAGTGCCTGAAACTTGCAATGACTTGCGTAAGCTTTGAGCTTTTCCAGTGGATGCGAGGGAGGAAGCTATACATTCGTTGCATATGCCTGTTGTATTCCAACACCTACACATTCTAATGCATATGACACTATTCTCCTCGGGAAATATTGCAGAGGCTTATGATCGAACAATAAAGGAGGCTATACAGTTGCCATAGTATGTTTTTCCTGATATTGCATATGCCTGTTGTAATTTCATCGTAAAACACACCCTGACTTTCCAACATGACTATAAATTCCCTGTTGTAATATATATTTTCATCTTTGATCAACTTGAATTTCCTACCAATGTAAGCATAAAGATCTCACCTTTTCAATTGTTTCATCCCCTCATATTTCTGTTTTAATTTATGTATCTTAAAATCCCTTTTTGATTTCCTATAGTAATGTTTACTTCAACAATTATTTGATTCTGCAGATGAAAGTAGCTTTTATAGACAAAAAATTTTTTGTAATTTGTCCATCCTTCAACGTTTATTTTGGTATCGTACTGAACCGGATTTTATGCGGCATACTGCAGGTTTTCATGTGGAAAGCAGTTGATTTGGTGCAGGTCTTTCCCATTGTCCTTAGTTGCACCCAATGGTGATAAATAAACATGATTGCACCTATCCAAGATAATAAGAGCTTCTCATCTGTCTCCATTGTTTTGTTATTGGTATGCAATTTTTTCTTCTCATATTTTTTGTTACATCCCTCCTGATATTCTCTTATCTACCTTTCTGTTACAGCTTTTGTTATCCCATTTCTCCGTTAAGGCTTTTATGCTGAATCCGGTTTTATTGAGTTATGCAGGTTCAGTTTAGTAAGCAGCTTGGATCGGTTTATTTTGAATTCATGTGTAGCTGTTGGGCTTATTCTTGGTTTTGCACTGCTGTCTAATTGTTGCAGGTGCAGAGTGTTTGGTTTTCGCATTGTGTCGAGTGCAAGGCTGATTCAGTTTGTCTTTGGTTTGATGGCATGCCTTCAAGTTTCTTATGTTCTTTAATTGCCAGTTCTATTCCATCATTTGTATAGCAGGCTCCAAGGGGCGACCGCGGTAAACTATAGAATGTTGTTGTAATGAGTAGAAAATCATGGGAGGCTCTCCCTCCTGAGAGCAGGCCTCTCAGTGGACGACTTAATGTTGTTCTGACTCGCTTGGGTAGTTTTGATATAACAACTGCATAGAATGTTCTTATATGTGGAACTGTATCGTCATAATGGAACTGTTGGCTACTTCTCCTTAATGTCGTTCAATTGAGAAAGTATTTCTTATTGGCAACAATGAGATATTTAGGTATATATTATCTATTATTTCATCTTCATAATCACATGAAGCTCTTTCTTTGTTGTATCTGATATTTTCATGTACAAAGAGGCGCATCATGGACTTAGATGTGAAGCCATCCATATTACATAAATTGAAGTGAGCATTGAGTGTGATACTTTTATGGCTCAAGTTGATTTCTCTTTATTTCATCTGTGGTACTTGTCTGTCCCTTTGGTGGAAAATGGCATCTGTTATTCTTTTAACACTTATGTGCGTGTAACGTGTTCAACAGAAGAGTCCCAGGGTCTAAATATTGATCCAATTCTTTGTGATAGTTCAAACTCTCTAAATATTCAAAATTTGATGTTTATAAAGGATCTCATTTCATAGTTTTCATGCTAACATATTTGGTTTTACTTATCAAATGGTTAGAGTTAACTGTGTGGTCTAAATGGGTACATGATAGAGTTGAATTGTCGTCCTGATGTTGCCATACTGAACCGATATGTTTGCTTCTGTTTTAAACTGCTTGAATGAATTCTCCATTTGGGTAATGATGATGAAGTTAGATTGGTGATAATTGCGGCATGAACATGTTAGTCTCTATAACTGTGACTTCTGTGTCGAACACGGGGGAATTTGAAAGCATGATTGTGTTACATAACATTTGCAAACTGAATCAGATATTTCTGTTCGAATTTTATTGTGATGATGGTGACCTATACTAATGTTATGCAGGTGTTGGTAGTGACATGATATTTGCTTGCAGCAGGTCTTTTGGGACTGGTGTGAAGAGCTTCGGATACGGCAGGTTATGTTATTTAGACACCGGTTAGCTTCATGTATATGGCTGCTGAGATAATGTGACGGTCATTGAATCCGAATGGAATCGTCCATATTTCGAATAATTTCTGAACTGAGTGTATGTGTTTATGAGTTTTTCCTTCGGAATGTATCTGTATAGTCTGCACTGATTTTGGACAGTTTAGTATATTTGGATATTTTCGAGAATGAATGGAGCTGCTTTAGGATTCAATTGGTGAAATAAGTTTAATGTTTTGTTTTGTTATAAATGAGTGAATAGGTGTAGATGCACTAGAGACTGAAGTTGACATACAGCATGTTGTGTCGGCTTGGACTGGTATCCTTGTGGACAACGTCTCGGTTGAAAAATCTGGCCGCCTTCTCAAAATGGAAGAGACCTTACAAAAACGTATTATTGGTCAACACGAACTAGTAGCTATGTCCATAAATACTCTCATTCATTGGCTTTGCATTGGACTCAAATTTTTGAAGTAAACATGATATTTGATTTTGATATCATATAACAGATTAATTTTCCTTCTCTCAATTAGTTAGGATATGGAATTAATCTATTTGTTAATCTTAAACTGTGATAAATATTCTAAATAACAGCGGCGTTGCAGTCCTGTAAATAGTTTTGCGATTTCGACGTACATGTGTTACGATACCCTTTCGAGAAAGAGAAAGGCATCGGTCTTTGGTCAATGATCAACGATAATATAGCGAAAGATCTAACAAAAGTTTGTCTGTCAGTTTACTTTAGTGAGCATCTCTCCTCCCTGCAAAAGTGTTTTGAAGAAATGGAGTATTCATATTTGCTGGACCAAGCATATGAATGGGGAACAAGGGTAAGTCTGGATTTGGCAGATAGATTTATATTGCTTTGCCATATTAAGGAAAATATTAGCGCTTCAATATGATATAAGAAAAAAATTTCATGATTTTTATAATTTTTTACACCTCTTAACCCTTTCAATAATATCATATTAGTGTGTTCTTCCCTATCTTCTAAACAATTGGAGGTGCCATGCACGGGTACCAGCCTCATGGGAATTCTCTACTTCGCTACTGCTTTTGTTGTATCTGCCTATGCTTCAACAGTCAAGTTTAAATCATATACATTCTTTAAAAAAATATACAACTTTATTCAGGAAAAGATAAATAAGGAAATGTCTTTTATATAAAAGTTAATAATAATCAAATCTATTTATGTCTTTTATATTTTAAAAAAGAAAATCACTACATCCGAGATATTGGATTCATGGGGTTAGCATTTTAGAAAATTATTAATTTTTTGTTAAATTAACTATAAATAATTTCCAAATTTAATCATCATATTTTATTAATTATTATTTTCTAATTAAATTTAATTTTTTACAATACATGTCTAATTTATTTAGTAGGTTAATAAATTAGTTATTATTGTGTCTAATATATATATATATATATATATATATATATATATATATATATATATATATATATATATATATATATATATATATATATATATATATATATATTTGAAATCTTAAAATTAAAATTTTAATGGGTCAATTCCATCCAAATACGAAATAATATAGTATGGATACACACACTTATATGGTACGCGTATATGATAATGATATTAACACATTTAATTAAATATTGAACAATAACAGCAATAACTTTATAAATATATTCATAAAAATATTTATAAAAATATTCATAAATTTTTTGAAATATTACCACACTGGTACCCGTGCAAATGCACGAGTATCCCGTTAATATTCAAAATACTATATATTAACGGGAGCACGACGTTATTGACTAAAATATTGAATATTAACAAGAACACGAAGTTACTGATAAATTTTTTGAATATTATCGGAAACATATCAATATTGAACAAAATAACAAGGCCACATCAAAATAATGAATATTAACGAGAACATGAAGTTACTGATCAAAATATTTAATATTAACGGGAACATAAAGTTACTGAATAAAATATTAAATATTAACGAGAACATGAATTACTGATCAAAATATTGAATATTAACGGGAATATGAAGTTACTGATCGAAATATTGAATATTAACGAAAAATAATGCTTATTGATCAAAATATTGAATATTAACGGGAGCACAAACTTACTAATCAAAATTTTGAATATTATCGGAAACATTAACTTACTGATCCAAAATTTGAATATTAACGGGAACAAATTTTGAATATTAACGGGAACGCGAAGTTACTGATCAAAATAATAAATATTAACGGGAACACGGAGTTATTGGCAAAATATTTAATATTAACGAGAACACGAAGTTATTGATCAAAATAATGAATATTAACGGGAACGTGAAGTTAGTGATAAAAATATTGAATATTAATGTAAACGGATTTGGAATATTAACGGGAACACGAAGTAATTGATCAAAATAATGAATATTAACAGCAACACGGAGTTACTGATCAAAATAATGAATATTAACGGGAACATAAAGTTACTGATAAAAATATTAAATATTAACGGGAAGAAATTTAGAATATTAACAGGAATACGGAGTTACTGATCAAAATAATGAATATTAGCGGTAACACGAAGTTACTGATCAAAATATTGAATATTAAGGGGAACATGAAGTTACTGAATAAAATATTCAATATTAACGAGAATATGAATTACTGATCAAAATATTAAATATTAACGGGAACATGAAGTTACTGAATATTAACGGGAAAATAATGTTTATTGATCAAAATATCTCAAACTTTGAACCAACCTATTGAAAAGAGATTTCTATATTTTGAAGGATAGAAAAACACTTAGAAAGGGGGGGATTGAATAAGTGTGACTTTAAATCCTGAGCGATAAAAATAAAATGCACAATTATTTTTATCCTGGTTCGCTGTTAACGAAGCTACTCCAGTCCACCCCCGCAGAGATGATTTACCTCAACTGAGGATTTAATCCACTAATCGCACGGATTACAATGGTTTTCCACTTAGCCGCAACTAAGTCTTCCAGAGTCTTCTGATCACAACCTGATCACTCCGGGAACAACTGCTTAGTTCACTCCTAAGACTTTTTCTAGAGTCTACTGATCAACACGATCACTCTAGGCTTAGTTCACTCCTAAGACTTTCTGCTCAGCCAACTGCCAAGACTTCCTGCTCAGCCAACCGCCAAGACTTCCTGCTCAGCCAACTGCCAAGACTTCCTGCTTAGCCAACTGCCAAGACTTCCTGCTCAGCCAACTGCCAAGACTTCCTAGAGTATACTGATCAACTGATCACTCTAGTTCCTTACAACTTAATGTAATCTATTCAAGAGTTTACAAATGCTTCTTAAAAGCGATAATCACAACTGTGATATTTCTCTTACAGTTTAAGCTTAATCTCACTAAGATATTACAACAGCAATGTAGTGAGCTTTGATGAAGATGAAGATTCTGAGTTTAGATTTGAACAGAGTTTCAGCAAGTTAATTTGAATTGTATTGGTGTGAAATCGTTAACCTTGCTTCTCATCAGAACTTCATATTTATAGGCGTTGAGAAGATGACCGTTGAATGCATTTAATGCTTTGCGTGTTCCGTACAGCTTTGCATTTAATGTTATACGCTTTTGTCAACTACCTCGAGCCTTGTTCACGCTGTGTCTACTGACGTAGCCTTTAGTAGCTTTAACGTTCCTTTTGTCAGTCAGCGTAGTCTGCCACGTGTACTTCCTTCTGATCTGATGTTTGTGAATACGACGTTTGAATATCATCAGAGTCAAACAGCTTGGTGCAAAGCATCTTCTGATCTTCTGACCTTGAAGTGCTTCTGAGCGTGATACCATCTTCTGATCTTCAGTGCTTCTGATCTCATGTTCTTCTGATGCTTCCATAGACCCATGTTCTGATTCTGCTTCGACCATCTTCTGATGTCTTGCCAGACCATGTTCTGATGTTGCATGCTGAACCATTTGAGACACATCTTCTGAGCGCTGAATTATGCGTACTCTTTATATATTTCCTGAAAGGGAAATTGCATTGGATTAGAGTACCATATTATCTTAAGCAAAATTCATATTATTGTTATCATCAAAACTAAGATAATTGATAAGAACAAATCTTGTTCTAACAATCTCCCCCTTTTTGATGATGACAAAAACATATATAAATGATATGAATTTGCGATCAGAAAGAGTAGACGGCAAAAGACAAATTACACAGCTATAGCATAAGCATATGAATATGTCTCCCCCTGAGATTAACAATCTCCCCCTGAGATAAATAATCTCCCCCTGAAATAAATACTCGAAGAACTTTGATAAAAGACTTCCCTGATTATTTCGGTAGAGACGATCATATAAGCTTCTGCCTTCAGAGAATTCATAGCTTCTGACTTCTGCTTCCATTGGACAGCTTCAGAACTTGAATTTCTTTAGATCCTTAGAACACTCACAGCTTCTGACTTCTGCTTCCATTCAGGACAGCTTCAGAACTTGAGTTTCTTTGATCTTCAGAACATTCACAGCTTCTGATTTCTGCTTCCATTCAGGACAGCTTCAAAACTTTGAATGTCCACCAACATCACTTCATGCTAGATTTGTATCAGAACATTGTTGAATGTACCAGAGCATCATCTGAGCATCTCTACATCCTGAAATGTTACAGAACAAAAAACTAAACGACAAAAGTCAGCATGAACGAGTTAGAACATAAAATGTATATTCAGATACATGATATGTATCAGAGCCAAATGTATCAGAGCATTTAGGCTAAAAACATGTATCAGAACAAATAATGTATCAGAGCCATAACATTATATGTATCAGGGCAAATAGAATTTTGTCATAACAGGATAGACAATGATATTCAAATTCTATTATCAGTGCTTCTGATTCATTCTTCTTTCTTGCTTCTGATCTCTGAAGCTTGACAGCACTCAGCTTGCTTCAGTTTCCATGGTTTTGCTTCTAGTGTTTGCTTTGAAGATTCACTTCACTTCTCTGTACCTGCAAAACACTTAAACCATATAGAACTTGCAGTTCTTGTTAGTGAATGTGTGGGAGCCTTTACCCAGCAACTGATAGATTTAATCAAATCATTTATCATTTATCTTCTCCCCCTTTTTGTCATAACATCAAAAAGAATATAAAAAAAAATTCAGGTGTATAAAACGACAAAAGAAAACATTTACTGGAATGTAAAACACAAAGAAACTTTTTCATTGATCATCAAAAGAGGATTACAAGAGGTTGTGCAACAAAGAAAAAGAAAACTACTAAGACCAAATCCTAGGACCCTAGCTAAGACTACGTCTGTGCCAGCATGCCATGAAGAAATGAAACGCCTCATTGACTGCTTCTAGGGCTTTCAGGCGAGGGATCAGGGAGACTTGGTCCAGCAGCAGATCTTCCACCACCTTTACCAGAGACAACATCCTCAGCGGGTGAAGATGAAGAGATGTCTTCAGAAGAGATTAAAGGAGAGGAAAAATCAGAGGAAGCTGAGTCTTGAAGGTCGAAAGATGAGGAAGAAGATGGAGATGATGGAGGGCTTTCACCAGGAGGATGAAACACACGTCTAGAATAGTTTCCAGACAACATTGCTTCGAAAGGATTCACCTTGAGAGGATCATAGGTGATTTTGATCTTTTTGGGTTTGGAAGGAGATGTTTCAACAGCTTTTCGTTTGATGTTTTTATTATTTTCATGATTTCCTGGGCTTGATGAAGAGTTCATGATGGGTTTGCAGGTAGGGTTTGATATGGAAGAGAGGGAGAGACAAACTTTATGAGGAATGCAAGGAGATAGAAAAAGTTGAGAGGGAACGAGAAGAGTTTAAAGAGTATTTAAAAGAAAATAAAGTGAAACGAATGATGACTAGCATTTAATGTTACGTGACGTGAGGAGAGATAATAAAGACAAAAGACGTGACTGGCACAGTTACCTATGGTCGGCGTCCCTTCAACTGCACGCGCGCTTATCCATGAATAGTAACGACAGGTTTACCATCCCGAGATAAAACGTAACAGCTGTTTTGCTTTAAAAGAGGTTCTGAATCAACTTAGACAATGAAACGTTAGTAATAACCGAATCATAATTTCTAAAAGATTTCAATCAGAACTTCTAAAAGAAAATTGTTCCACATTCATTTCAGAAGATACTCATACATGAGAACTTCTCATCTTCTCATTCTGGGCATAAATCCATACTGATGTTCTTCAGAATGAACTTAAACCTATCTTCAGCCAGGGGTTTTGTAAAGATATCAGCCCATTGATGGTCTGTATCAACAAAGTTTAAAGAAATAACACCCTTCTGAACATAGTCCCTTATGAAATGATGTTTTATCTCAATATGTTTAGCTTTTGAATGAAGAATAGGATTCTTAGATAAACATATAGCAGAAGTATTATCACAGAATATAGGAATGTTACTCTCAAATATCTGATAATCTTCTAACTGACTCTTCATCCAGAGCATCTGTGTACTACAACCAGCAGCTGCGACATATTCTGCTTCTGTGGTTGATAGAGCAATGGTTGCTTGCTTCTTGCTGTACCAGGAGATTAAGTGACTTCCAAGAAATTGGCAACTTCCTGAAGTACTTTTTCTTTCAATTCTGTCTCCAGCATAATCAGCATCGCAGAATCCTACTAAGTTGTATTCTTTAGATTTTCTGTAAACTAAACCAACATTAGTAGTACCTTTCAGATACCTTAGAATTCTCTTAACAGCAGTTAAATGAGATTCTCTAGGATCTGATTGGAATCTAGCACACAAACAAACACTGAACAGAATGTCAGGTCTAGAAGCAGTCAGATATAGAAGAGATCCAATCATACCTCTGTATAGCTTCTGATCTACCTTCTTACTTACCTCATCCTTACCTAGGATGCATGTTGGATGCATAGGAGTTTTGGCTTCTTTGCAGTCTAGAAGATTAAACTTCTTCAGAAGTTCCTTCACATACTTGGTTTGGTGAACATACGTTCCTTCTGATGTTTGATTTATTTGTATTCCAAGGAAATACTTGAGTTCTCCCATCATGCTCATTTCAAACTCAGCCTGCATAGACTTAGCAAACTCCTTTCCAAGTGTAGCATTAGATGTTCCAAAAATAATATCATCTACATATATTTGACAAATTAAAATATCATTTTCAAAGGTTTTACAAAAGAGAGTAGTGTCCACTTTTCCTCTAGTGAAACCATTATCTAGAAGGAAAGAACTTAAGCGTTCATACCAAGCTCTGGGAGCCTGTTTCAATCCATACAATGATTTCTTAAGTTTAAAAACATGATTAGGAGACATAGAGTCTTCAAAACCCGGAGGTTGATGGACATAAACTTCTTCATCTATATAACCATTTAAGAAGGCACTCTTAACATCCATCTGATAGAGAGTGATGTTATGTTGAGTGGCAAAAGAAATTAATAGACGAATAGATTCTAACCTGGCCACTGGTGCAAAGGTTTCTGTGTAGTCAATCCCTTCTTGCTGACTATAACCCTGAGCCACCAGTCTGGCTTTGTTCCTTACCACTTCGCCTTTCTCACTGAGCTTGTTTCTGAAGACCCATTTTGTACCGATTATATTGAATCCATCTGGTCTAGGAACAAGATCCCAAACATCATTCCTTGTAAACTGATTTAGTTCTTCTTGCATAGCAATTATCCAGTCTGGATCTTCTAGAGCATGATCAACAGAAGTTGGCTCGATCAAAGATACAAGACCTAATTGACAATCTGCATTGTTTCTAAGGAATGCTCTTGTTCTGATTGGATCATCCTTCTTTCCAAGAATGACATCTTCTGAATGACCAGAGATGAGTCTGGATGATCTTCTGACAGATGGTTCTTCAGAAATACTTAGATCCTCCAGAGAAGCTGATACTTGATCTTCAGATTCTTTGCTTCTGAGAAGCTCTGCTTCTGATGCGTTGCTTCTTGGCTCAACAGCTTCTGATATGTCAATATCACAACCTGCAAAATTATCAACTTGCTTTGGTTTTTCAGAACCAAGCTTATCATCAAACCTGATATTGATTGATTCTTCTACAACCAATGTTTCAGTATTGTATACTCTGTAGCCTTTTGAGCGTTCAGAATATCCAAGAAGGAAACACTTTTGAGCTTTGGAATCAAACTTACCAAGATGATCTTTAGTGTTTAGAATAAAGCATACACATCCAAAAGGATGGAAATATGAAATGTTGGGCTTTTTATTCTTCCACAATTCATAGGGAGTCTTATTAAGAATAGGTCTGATAGAGATTCTATTCTGAATATAACATGCAGTGTTTATTGCTTCTGCCCAGAAATGCTTAGCCATATTGGTTTCATTGATCATGGTTCTGGCCATTTCTTGAAGAGTCCTATTCTTTCGTTCTACAACCCCATTTTGCTGTGGAGTTCTAGGACAAGAGAAATCATGGGCAATACCATTTTCTTTGAAGAATTCTTCAAAGGATCTGTTCTCAAATTCACCACCATGATCACTTCTGACCTTTATGATTTTACACTCTTTTTCAGATTGAATCTGAATGCAGAAATCAAAGAACACTGAATGAGTCTCATCCTTGTGTTTCAAGAATTTTACCCATGTCCAGCGACTATAATCATCTACGATGACTAATCCATATTTCTTTCCTCTGACAGATGCTGTTTTGACTGGTCCAAACAGATCAATGTGCAAGAGTTCTAATGGCCTAGAGGTAGAAACAACATTCTTAGACTTGAATGCAGGTTTGGAGAACTTGCCCTTCTGACATGCTTCACAAAGAGCATCTGATTGGAATTTCAAATAAGGGAGTCCTCTGACAAGATTCAGTTTGTTAATCTGAGAGATCTTTCTCAAACTAGCATGACCTAATCTCCTGTGCCAGACCCACTGCTCTTCAGAAACAGACATAAGACAAGTCACCTTCTGACTCATAAGATCTTGCAGATCTGTCTTATAAATGTTGTTCTTCCTCTTGCCTGTAAATAGGATTGAGCCATCCTTCTGATTTACAGCCTTGCAAGACTCTTGATTAAAGATTATATCATAACCATTGTCACTTAATTGACTGATAGATAAAAGGTTATGTGTTAATCCTTCTACAAGAAGTACATTAGAAATGGAAGGAGAGTTACCAGATTTTATAGTTCCAGAGCCAATTATCTTGCCCTTCTGATCTCCTCCGAACTTGACTTCTCCTCCAGACTTAAGTACTAGGTCTTGGAACATAGACCTTCTTCCTGTCATGTGTCGCGAGCATCCAGAGTCCAGGTACCATGACATGTTGTGCTTTGTCCTTCTTGCAGCCAAGGATATCTGCAATAGGAATAATCTTATCCTTAGGTACCCACATCTTTTTGGGTCCTTTCTTGTTAGATTTTCTCAAGTTCTGATTGAACTTGGGTTTGACATTATAATCAATAAGAGGAACAGCATGATAATTCTTAATGTGAGTTTCATGATATTTCCTAGGTTGTGTCACATGCTTCTTAGTGTGTGTTATGTGAAAACTTTGTGCATGTGAGGTGTGCCTAATATCATGAGAGTGGCCATACTTGAACTGATCATACAATGGCTTGTATGTAATTTTCATTTCATCAACAGGTTCAAGTTTGTATGGGGTTTCACCCTCATAACCAATGCCAACTCTTTTGTTTCCAGACACAGCATATATCATAGAAGCTAGCTGACTTCTGCCAATACTTCTAGATAAGAACTTTCTGAAACTTAAATCATATTCTTTCAGAATATGGTTCAGACTAGGAGTGGATTTTTCTGAATCAGAAGGAGATCCAACATTATTGGATAATTTTAAAAGTTTTTCTTTTAATTCAGAATTCTCCAGCTCAAGCTTCTTTGTTTCAAATTCAAATTGCTTTTTCAGCTTTTTGTATTTGAGACTAATCTGAGACTTGAGTTCCAGAAGTTCAGTTAGACCGGAAACTAACTCATCTCTAGTAAGTTCAGAAAATACCTCTTCAGAATCTGATTCTGATGTAGATTCTGATCCGTCATCTTCTGTCGCCATCAGCGCACAGTTGGCCTGCTCATCTTCTGAATCATCTTCTGACTCATCCCAGGTTGCCATAAGACCTTTCTTCTTATGAAACTTTTTCTTGGGACTTTCCTTTTGAAGATTTGGACATTCATTCTTGTAGTGTCCAGGCTCATTGCATTCATAGCACATGACCTTCTTCTTGTCAAATCTTCTTTCATCAGAAGATTCTCCACGTTCAAATTTCCTTGAACTTCTGAAGCCTCTGAACTTCCTTTGCTTGGTCTTCCAGAGTTGATTTAGCCTTCTGGAAATCATGGACAGTTCATCTTCTTCTTCAGATTCTGATTCTTCAGGATCTTCTTCTCTGGCCTGAAAAGCGTTAGTGCATTTCTTGATATTTGATTTTAATGCAATAGACTTACCTTTCTTTTGAGGCTCATTTGCGTCCAGCTCAATCTCATGGCTTCTCAAGGCACTGATAAGCTCTTCCAGAGAGACTTCATTCAGATTCTTCGCAATCTTGAATGCAGTCACCATCGGACCCCATCTTCTGGGTAAGCTTCTGATGATCTTCTTCACATGATCAGCCTTGGTGTATCCTTTGTCAAGAACTCTCAATCCAGCAGTAAGAGTTTGAAATCTCGAAAACATCTTTTCAATGTCTTCATCATCCTCCATCTTGAAGGCTTCATACTTCTGGATTAAGGCAAGAGCTTTTGTCTCCTTGACTTGAGCATTTCCTTCATGAGTCATTTTCAAGGACTCATATATGTCATAGGCCGTTTCCCTGTTAGATATCTTCTCATACTCAGCATGAGAGATAGCATTCAGCAAAACAGTTCTACATTTATGATGATTCCTGAAAAGCTTCTTTTGATCATCATTCATTTCTTGTCTTGACAGCTTTACGCCTCTGGCATTTACAGGATGTTTGTAACCATCCATCAGAAGATCCCATAGATCACCATCTAGACCCAGAAAGTAACTTTCCAGTTTATCTTTCCAGTATTCAAAGTTTTCACCATCAAATACCGGCGGTCTAGTATAACCATTGTTACCGTTGTATTGCTCAGCAGAGCCAGATGTAGATGCAGGTGTAGGTATAGTCCTTTCACTTTCATCAACCATCTTTTAAATGAAGCGTTTTTCTCTTCCTGAATCTTTTCTAAACACGGTTAAGTGCTTGCACCTTAGAACCGGCGCTCTGATGCCAATTGAAGGATAGAAAAACACTTAGAAAGGGGGGGATTGAATAAGTGTGACTTTAAATCCTGAGCGATAAAAATAAAATGCACAATTATTTTTATCCTGGTTCGCTGTTAACGAAGCTACTCCAGTCCACCCCCGCAGAGATGATTTACCTCAACTGAGGATTTAATCCACTAATCGCACGGATTACAATGGTTTTCCACTTAGCCGCAACTAAGTCTTCCAGAGTCTTCTGATCACAACCTGATCACTCCGGGAACAACTGCTTAGTTCACTCCTAAGATTTTTTCTAGAGTCTACTGATCAACACGATCACTCTAGGCTTAGTTCACTCCTAAGACTTTCTGCTCAGCCAACTGCCAAGACTTCCTGCTCAGCCAACTGCCAAGACTTCCTGCTCAGCCAACTGCCAAGACTTCCTGCTTAGCCAACTGCCAAGACTTCCTGCTCAGCCAACTGCCAAGACTTCCTAGAGTATACTGATCAACTGATCACTCTAGTTCCTTACAACTTAATGTAATCTATTCAAGAGTTTACAAATGCTTCTTAAAAGCGATAATCACAACTGTGATATTTCTCTTACAGTTTAAGCTTAATCTCACTAAGATATTACAACAGCAATGTAGTGAGCTTTGATGAAGATGAAGATTCTGAGTTTAGATTTGAACAGAGTTTCAGCAAGTTAATTTGAATTGTATTGGTGTGAAATCGTTAACCTTGCTTCTCATCAGAACTTCATATTTATAGGCGTTGAGAAGATGACCGTTGAATGCATTTAATGCTTTGCGTGTTCCGTACAGCTTTGCATTTAATGTTATACGCTTTTGTCAACTACCTCGAGCCTTGTTCACGCTGTGTCTACTGACGTAGCCTTTAGTAGCTTTAACGTTCCTTTTGTCAGTCAGCGTAGTCTGCCACGTGTACTTCCTTCTGATCTGATGTTTGTGAATACGACGTTTGAATATCATCAGAGTCAAACAGCTTGGTGCAAAGCATCTTCTGATCTTCTGACCTTGAAGTGCTTCTGAGCGTGATACCATCTTCTGATCTTCAGTGCTTCTGATCTCATGTTCTTCTGATGCTTCCATAGACCCATGTTCTGATTCTGCTTCGACCATCTTCTGATGTCTTGCCAGACCATGTTCTGATGTTGCATGCTGAACCATTTGAGACACATCTTCTGAGCGCTGAATTATGCGTACTCTTTATATATTTCCTGAAAGGGAAATTGCATTGGATTAGAGTACCATATTATCTTAAGCAAAATTCATATTATTGTTATCATCAAAACTAAGATAATTGATAAGAACAAATCTTGTTCTAACATATTTTACACATATGTTTTTAGGACATTTACCTCTGCAATAATACCTATATTGAAAAAAATAATACGGCCACAACGGGTACCCGTGCGGACGCACGGGTATCACACTAGTTGACATTAAATGAGCAATAAATGAGCACAAGTAAGAGCTAGTATGAAGATGAATTTGAAAATATTCATTTATAAGTCCCACATTGGAGGGAACACAAATATTAGTAGTGTATATATATATTCCAACTTGGACAATTGTTGTTGGGCCCAAGGGCACCTACAATTTTGTAAAGGAGTGAGGACACACCAATGTGCCAAGAAGACGCGCCGCCGCCGTCCGTCCGGTTCGGTCTACTTGAATTAATTTTTTAGAACCCGGATTAATAGAAATTAATTATCATTGAATAATTAATTAATTCGGTGCAAATACTATTAAATAGGAAATTAATTAATATTTAATATTAATTCATTACGAATTTGTGACGTGTCCTAAGACCAAGTCTTAACCTAAATTTTGACTAGGTTTACTTAACAGCTACCTTGACCGGGCCGATTCCACTCTCCCACGATTTGGTCCACTCGGTTGGATCCTTTTTGCCTATAAATACATTTCCTTCATTCATTTGTTCAACACTCCAGAATTCATATCTGAATTCTCTCCTCTCTCCCTTATTCTGCTTCATCTTACAAAATATTCTTTTCTGTTTTCGACTGAATTTATTCCAGATACTACGACTGGTTTTTAACCATGAGAAGTTGTATCACTTAGAACGATTCATCATTCGTGCAAGTGTGAATCGTATTTCTTGAAACGAGTTGTTTTATCTTGGAGGCGTCGTGGGTATTTAAGAGTTGTTTTGCATAAATCTGACAGTACCGCGAAACATCTTAAAGAAAGCGTACCGATCTGCGACTCAGCCGATAATTTCCTCTGTGACATTTTTTTTTCTAAAACCGAGAATCAACAATCTCAAATAATGTTTTTGGTCTTCAATCTATTTGGGAAGATTCATAATGTGAATCCAAACTTGCACATGAGTTTGGCGTTGGATTTGCTTGTTGAAGTCAGGAGTCTACTTGAATAACCTTAAGACTCCTGGTTTCAGGTTTCAAGATCCAACAAGTCATGCTATGTGCTTGTCCTCATCTGTTTCAGGTTTCAAGATCCAACAAGTCATGCTATGTGCTTGTCCTCATCTGTATCGAATTGAACTCATAGAACATATCGAGTGAAATTATCTTCCATTGCCTTAGAGGTTTCCATAGGGCAGACAATTTTGCACTGATATCACGTGTAAGAAAGACCGTTGAATTTGGTCCCTTGATCTCAAGGGACTTTAGTTTGTTAAAATAGTTTGAATCGATCAAAATTTCCTGACCCCGGTCATCTTTATTTCTCAGGCCAATGGTCCTCAATTTGGTAGGTGAACGCCTCATTAAAAGTCTAGCAAATTTAGTGGTGGTTTGTAGGAATATATTTCCTAGTCGATCGAGATTGCAAACAGGGAGTGCAGTGCCAAAGTGGTTGTGTCTTTTGAGTATTAAGGGAAGGATGGGTGGCATATTTTGGCTTCTAGTCCTTTCTATATTGCTTACTACTATCTAATAGTCTATGTGTAAGAGTAAGAAGGTCGAGATTTAGGATAGTTAAGAAGAATCTCCAATTGAGGTTGAGTGAGGGGGTCTATTATTTCCGGGTTGGTCCTTTGCTTGGCATTTTCTCATGTTACACCATGTTAATGGATCAACTTCAGGTTGTACGACTCTAAGAAGCTGTGTTATATGTGTAATCTAGATGTCTCTCTCCCCCTCCTAATGAAATTGTGCTGGCATTGGTGTGTACTACAGATGACCAAGGTGTTGTTTTGCTCTTACCAAAGTAGTATGAAAGCCTCCTTTATGTTCGGTTGTTGAAGAGGAGACTTGCGTTTTGCTAGTAGTTATAGAATGGATTATGGACCACCAACTTAGCAAATTTATTTTTGAGTTGGACCTTAAGAGAGTGGTTGATGATTTTAACCAAATTCTGATAATGTCTCTAATTTCATCACCATATTAGCATACTATAGACATTTTGTCTTCTTTTTCTGATACTCCGGTGATGAATTTACTATGAGACAAGTCAATAGAATTGTCTGTCTTTTATCAAAAGTAGCTCCTGCACTATCTAGCCCAGATACTTTATATGATGTTTCAACATGTATCCACCACTTACTAACCAATGAAAGACTTAGGGTCTGTTTGAAATAGTTTTTGTTTTTAGTTTTTAAAAACTGAAAAGTAAAAATCAAAACACAATTTAGCCACTTCAATTTTTTGCTTTTAAAAACTGAAAAATTGTGAAGAGTTTTTAAAAACACATTTGTAAAATATTATATTCAAACAAGTTTTTAGTTTTTAAATTTTCAAAAACTAAAATAGAGTTTTTAAAAAGCCTTTCAAACAGGCCCTTACCTTAACTTTGCTAGCTTCAATAAAAACAGTCTGCAGACCTACAATAGCACTCATTAACAGAATGATCCCATCCCCCGATTCTTTAGAAACTATCAGAAGCTCCAACATGTTTAAGCATTCAAGCAATAGACATCTCAAAGATAGAACAAAATGTTAGAAAGAAATTGGAGCAATTTGGGATGATAAATGACATAATTTTATCAGCAGACACTGAAATGTTTACAATCAGCATAAATAATAATTGAATAATAAAGGCAGTGCTGTCCTAACAATATCCAGTACACCCTTACAGTTTTTTGCGGTCAACATCAGCATGGCAGCTTCTCATTTCAAAAAGGAAAAAAGGGGGGCCCGCAATGCCTCACTTTAAATATGGCTAATAAGATGTCCGGACACTAATACTGATCAGTGAGTCTACCTACCTTGCATTTGATGCATTACCAACATTTTCTGTAATAATACTCTTTGCAACTTCCCTAATTTCCAAGCTAAACTCTCAATGAGTTTAGTATGTCTACTATTAACTAGTTTGTGCCCAAGAGAGGGCCTGTGATTTACTTGAAGAGTAGTAAGAACTCTCAGCTTAACACTCAACAGCTTTGACAGTATCCTCAACATCCACAAGGCTAGACATTACTCTATTGAAGTAGCTTCCCCTCAATACAGAAGATAATGACCATACTTTCTAACATAGTGATGGTAAGCAAATCAAAATCACCTCTGATTAGGGTTTGCTACAGTCGGTGGTGCTTCTACAAGTCCAGGTGATGGAGTTTGTGGCCTCGAGATCATTTCAAAGTCAGGATGAAGCATGTCCACTCCACTCCAATCAACATTAGCTGTTATGCTGGAGTTAAGGAATCATACATATTAATTCAAATAAGACATACAACACATGAAGAAAAAGGAGAAAGGATCAAAGAAAGGCATGAAAACAAAAAGGATACAATCTGTTCTCCACATATCTGTTATGCTAACTTCAGCATCTGATAGAAGCCAATAATCAGCATCATTCTGCAAAAATTACCAAAATTATTAGCAATTAATGCAGTAACACTGCATTTCATCAAGGAATCACTCTTAACCAGTCATTAAATGCCAAGTTTGAAAAAACAATTGCAGGACCACATCAGAAGAACTTAATCAATAGGAAGGATTTACACAAGTGCAGCCCATAATCCCAGTATGAAGAGCAAGGGGAAACCCCAAACCTTGATTATGATATACTTACATCAGCATCTGAAGGGACAATCTTCATCATACCCCCAGCAAGCTCTTGGGAAACATTTAGTTCAGAGTATGTCTGGGAAGAGAGAAGAGCTTGAGGTTCAAGTCCGTTACCACTGCATTCAGCAGGAACCATTTCCGTCACTTGTTGCTCATTAGACCCTGAACTTGAAGCAAGAGGTAAGCTCACGGGGGGCTCAGCACCATTAATCTCTTCAAATTTCTCCTCAAATTGACTGAAAACAGTTCAAAAATTGCAAAAAACTTAAATGGAGAATGCATTATCAAAATGATATACTACAAAACTAGCAAAATGTATAACCATGGGAAAATACTAAATATCACATGAAATACAATGTAATACTCTGGTTTCTAGATAGGCAACATAAGAGATAAAAATAGATATATAAATAAAGGGAATTGCTAATGTACTCCCTCTTAAAAATTAAAATGAGTACACTAGCAACCTACACCTTTTCATTTGCATTTATCCTTAAAAACATGTAATATTATATTATATTACCATTATACCCACTATTTTAAATTGTTTTCAAGTAGAAATAGGTATGTTTTTGTCCAAATGAAAAAGGATTAGATTGCCAATGTACTCTTAACTTTAAGTGGGAGTACATTAGCAATCCCCATAAATAAATAATAGCCAAGGTAACTATACCTGATAAGGTAGACATCGATGGGACCCATTGTGCTCCTAAGAATGATTCTATATCTCCTCTGTAGATAGTCAACGGCCTAATGCATATGGCAGCAATAATTTTCCATCATGTATCAGAAATACTAGTTTTACAAAGATCAAGAACCATTCATCAGTTGATTCCCTAAACTTACTTCCTCAGGATCAGGGACTTCCAAGGTGGTTCCATGTGGAGCTTTGATTGCTATCAAAGTTTCATTCTGCTACAAGAAATGCACAAATATTAAAATAAAGAGAAACCTTGATAACAACATGAAAGGAGAACCAACAATGTTCACAATAACAATGGAAAAGGATGGAATGCAATTTAAAAACAAAGAACTCACCTGGAAGCAAGGTAGGCCCTTAATATCTTCCTCGGTCACAAAAAGGAACCTAAAAGTAATTGAAAATAGGTTAAGTTTATCATGTCCCAATAACAGAATATGTTTCCTTCTGGAAGGGAGGACAAAGGAAAAATGAATCTAAGAACTGAATGGGAGATTACTTCTGGTTATTTTCATCTTCACTCAAACTTCTCAGCCTTTCTTGCATCTCCCTGTTAATAAAATTATAGCTAGAAAGCATTAGCCAACAATAGTATAGAAACAGTAAATTTCTTCCTTTAGTAATGCAAAGTAACCATATAACCTTATTTGATCATCTAGACTCTGTTCTTCCAAAGAAAGTTTCTCAACTTCTGACTGCAAAACAAAGCCACAAGGCCAGCAAATAATTAACAATATGTTGCAACATAACTACTAGGTCAAAGCCACAAGACTGGCAACATAATTAACAATATTTCATGACATGTTATGCTGCTAAAGCACTAAGTCATTCTGATTGATATAAAACGTATGCCCACCGTTGTCTCTAACAACTTGATATACAATATCTGACAAGTAGAACTACTAGCAAAATATCAAACCTAATTTCAAATCTCTGCCCTTTAAAAACATGAGAAAACATAAAATGAAACATTATCCTTATCGCAACATAACATATTGACACTGTCCACATTCTTCTGTCATGTTGGACATCGGGGTTATGAACACCCAACTTAATTGGTGACACGAATTTCTGTGTCCAGTGATTTTGTGTATATGTAAGGCAGCTGATGCTTGGTTGAGACAAAAGCAGTAGATATTGCTCTTGTCTGCATATGCTCACAGATGAAAGGACAATCTATCTGTGGAGGACTTTTAGTTGTTTTTTATAATCATCGAAAGGGGGTGTAGGAATAAAAAAGGGAGAGTGTGGCTCATCATTGGACTTCCAAAAAGTGCAATATTGAAAACTGTATATTTAAAATTTATAATATTGTTAACCAAAAAATTGCCCCCTTCTTGATAAACTTAAGACCACTAAAACTTTCTTATCATCCCTCTTCATTTCTTCTTGCAACATCCTTTTTCTATATTTCTCCTTTGCCAATGAGTTTACGAGATTCTAACCGGAAAACACAAGGTTTTGGCCGAAAATTTCCAGTTCATAGCAGGAAAAGAGCAAGTTCTGGACAACATGGATGGGCCTGTGCACACAAACCCTTTCTGCAGCTGTGGTTGAGCAATTCTGGTGTGAAATGTGGCCGCAAGTGTTGCACCTGGTTTACACTGTGCATCAGCATTTAGTGTAAGGAGTTTGCATCAGAATGTGTCTGTTGTCACTATATCACAAGTTGCCGAGTTGTAGAGTATTCTAGAACTCTTCGTTAAAACAGAAAAGTCTTGAGCCTTGCTGAGCTAGGGACGGTTATTCCATTACAGTTTCAGATACAGCTTTTCTCTCATATGGTGTTTCTAGGGCCACTAAGTGGAATATCTGCCCATGTCACAGCAGATTGATGCTATCCTTCATTACTAATCCTTTCTAATATCGAAAGCATCAACCATGACAAACATAGAACATGACCAACAAGAGTATGGAGCCAGTAAATGCTATGCGAAGCAAATAGACATTCTGGATGTAAACAAATATCCATGAGCCATGTCTTCTATAACCTATAACAATTAGTTCCTTGTTTCAATAGATCTGAAGAAAACAACATCTACATTACTTACCTTAAGCATAGAGATATCCCCATCCATACTACCAGGCGCAGAAGATTCAATTCCTCTGCATGGCACAAGATTTAAGCTAAAAAATAGAAAAGATTTATATATTGGAAAATTTACAAAAGAGTGTATTATATATTACTTCCAATGTATTCTGTTCTTGAGATTCTTTTCAATGAGACCAATGCCTTCCAACACATTAGTTATGTCATATATCCTCCTCTTTTGCACCTATAATAGAGGAGAATTTAAGTACATACAGAACACAGAAAGAAAGAGTAACAGATATTTTGGTCCTAATCTGTTGTATAAAAAAAGGACCTCCAAAGTTTCTGCTGCTTTATTCAGGTCAAGAATTCCATCCTCAGCACGCTTGATCAAATTGATGAACTTTTTTGTCAAGAGACCTGTGAATTTTTGGTACACTTTTGTCATGTTTAATCTCGTAGAAATAACCAGTAATCGTACACATCAGAAAGGTGAAATGTGAAGAGCATGTTGATTAAAATTGCTTCCAAAATTACCTAAGGAACTGTCATAACGACAGCTACCAGCAGGAGTAAGAGGGGAAGGGGAACCTGCATGTCATCAGAAACTGTAAGTTTAGGCACAACAAGGAAGAAGCAAATTAGAATTACATCATAAGCTGTTTCCAAGTAGTAAAAACTTTTCAAACGGGGGAATAGTGAACTTAAACCAACTGGAAAATAATGGGAAGAATTTCTGACCAGCATTTGAGATAGGTGTTGGAGGACATGATCTGCCTTCTTTGGAAACCCTTGACTTGTTTGTCCTTCCATCTTTTGCAGACAATGGAGTTTTAAAGGGGCTACTACTGGTTACATGGGTGTATCCAGGGCTGTTAGTCCACTTTTGTGATTCTCCTTCACTTTCATTCATTCCATTCTTCCGCTTTATGACCTGGCACCACCATCATGTTCATAAACAAAGAGAGATGACCGAAGATACATGCATAAATTCTTATATAGGTGGAATTGAGGTGATATAATGCAATCAACCAAACAAAAGTAGCAATTCACCATTTGATATAAATACAATTACAAGTCTATAACACTATGCAATTCAATTTCATCTTATTAAGCCATGAATGAAAAAAATTGTTAAGTAAGCATTACCATGCCACTCAGACTTAATGAACTATACGTAGCAAAAAAAAATATCAGTTATCGAGTTTAAACATGTGTTCAAGAGCTCTATAGCACCGACACCTCTAAAAAAAGAGTGTGTCAGTGTAAGTGTCAGTGTCCGAAATCAACATGGACACTTATTATTACATTTAATTTATTCATTTTTTCAAATTAGTCTGGTGTCGACGTGTCAGTATCGGTGCCGTGTTTCCAATGTTTGTGCTTCATAGTTCAAGAGCAAGACTGCAAATGAACATACCAATGTACAATAACCTTATACACTAAAAGTGTTTTTGACACATTTTTGCAAAGAATTGACATACTAGAGAAAGTTCAAAGCCATATAAAAGACCTCTAATCTTGATAAACCAAATTGAGTTTGGATCCGGTGTTGGCTGGGAAGTTTCTCCGACTTTTCCACGTGAAATAAATAAAAAAATCAACTAAATACCAAATCAAAATTTCACTCCGATAAACCAAAATCAAAACCACAAGAGCACGAATCCAACTAATTCCAGAAAAGGAAAAAATAATCGCAAAACAAACATCACAAACACACAGCAAGAGAAAATTATCGTAGATGCAAAATAAACAAACACAATTACGAAGCAAAACCTAACAACAGAAAGACTAAAACAAACAACTCACCGGAGATCTGATAACAACCGCTTCAGTCACGTGATCGGCGACTTTCCGAGAATCAACGGCGGCAAAACTGTGATACTCATCCATCGGTGCAAATGGCGGCTTCGTCGAGACAAACGCCAGATGACGCTTCAACGGCGGCCTACTCGGTGCTCCGTTAGCCTCCCTCGGCATCGGCGAGCCACGGTCAGAAGCTCCAGCGCCACCGGACATTGACCGGTTTGGGAGGGAAATCGGAATTGGAGTGGAAGTTAGAGGGAAATGGGGAACGATCGGAGGGAAGTAGGGTTTTAGAGAGAGAAAGTGAGGTTTAGAGTTTAGAGAGAGAAAGAGAGGGAGAGAAAACGAGGGAAGAGGGAGGGAATTTTGTTTCGGATAGATGTGGAGGGAACTACTACGTGAGAAAAAAGACGAAATAAAAAACAAAATATAATAACTATTTTGTTTCTTATTGCAAATTTACAATTACAACAATATCTGCATTTTCTTTTTTGGATGATTATTACTAATTATTAATCTATTATTGTAAAACTGTCTCCAAATTTTCTTTCCTTTCTTACTTTAAAGTTTAAATACCACTGTCTTTTTAATTTTAAATTTATTATTCAATATTAGAAATAATTCATAATAATAGATTCGTGGAGTGCACACGGTACGGTATTTATAAATTCATAAATTATTTTTAATTTTAACTATTTAGTGAGTAGCATATGAAAGATAATTTTTTTAAATTATTTTTAATTTTCGCTATCTAATATGATAAATAATTTCATATAAATTATCTTGATATTATGAATGTATTATTTAGTATTAAAAAATAATTAATAATAATATATTTGTGGAGTGTACTGCACAGTAATGTATTCAGAAATAATGTTTAATTTTAATTATTTATTTATTAGTATACTATAGATATTTTTTTTTAAAAAAAAATTAATTTTTGCTATCTAATTATTATATGAGATAGATAATTTTATATAATTTTTACGAATTTATAATTATAATAATGAGAAGTTACTCCAAGAGTAAGTTATCAAGACGACTTATTTCACATCTTGATTATTAATTCTAATCAATCTAATGGCAAAAAATAATAAGTAATTAATTATGGAGAGAGAAAACTAATATCCATTTATTTTAACCCTTAAATTGAAAAGAATTAATAGTTAAGATGTGGAGTAAGTCTTAATAGCTTACTCTTGGAGTAAGAATATCTCTCTTCTATAAAAATATTAGTTTTTCTTTTTTTTTGATAAATATTAATAATTAATTTATTATTGTAAAACTGTTTCTAGATTTTCTTTTTTACCTTAAATATCGTCTTTTTAATTATAAATTTATTATTTAGTTATGAAAAATAATTAATTGTAATAGATACGTAGCACGACACGGTACGATATTTAGAAATTATTTTTTATTTTAATTATTTAGTTATTGTTATATGGTAGATAATTTCACATAAAGAATATATTAATAATATATTTTAATAAAGTTTATTTATATGAATTTAAATGTGATAATTGTTAATAATTTGTAAGAAAAATTATTTAAAATATTTTTGATTATTTTATTATTCTAAAGATGAATATTTTTTATCATATGTGTTTATCAAGTCGAAAAGTTAACTTAGTTCGCTATATTTTTTAAGAAACATATATGTTTAGTTTTTATTATTTAGGTGAGATACTTTAATATATTTTAGAATATGTATTTTAAATTATATAGTGTATTTTTCCTTTTTAAAAAGATATTTTAAATAATTAAAAAATATAATAAAAAATAATAAACTTTTCGATCTTTATTTTTATAGTAAAGATTGGTGTGATTAGTATGGTACATTTTAAAAAGGAAATGTCTTAATATCATAATGTTAGTGATATAACTAAGTGAACTAACCATTTATGGTTTTAATATTGTAATGTTGTGTGAGGATACTTTATTTACACTTTCTGTTTATAAACTTACTATTAATATTAGATCATTTTTACATAAATTATTTTTAGTTCTCACTATCTAATTATTATTATATGCTAGCTAATTTCATATAAATTATTTCAATATTATAAAGGTATTATTTAATATTAAAATAATTAATAATAGATTTGTGAAGTGCATGACACACAGTAAGATATTTAGAAATTATTAATTTTATTTATTTATATATTAGTATATGGTAGATAAATTTTTCAAATATTATTTTTAAATTTTGCTATCAAATTATTATTATATGATGATATATAATTTCATATAAATTATTACAATTTTACAATTACAATAATATTAACATTTTCTTTTTTTTATGAATATTATTAATTTATTTTTTATTTTCAAAAGGAAATGTCTTAATGATATAATTTAATTTTAGTGATATAACTAACCATAAATGGTTTTAATATTGTAATGTTGTCTAAGGATACTTTATTTACCCTTTCTGTTTTTAAACTTACTGTTATTAATAATATTAATAATAGTGACTTCATGCAAACTTAAGGGTCTGTTTGGTTCAAATGAAATGAAGGAAATTTTAATGGAAGGAAGGGGAGGGGAGAGAATGAATTTTTTGTAATTATATATATATATGTTTGGTTCAAACGAGGAGAGGAGAAGGGAGGGGAGAGATTTCGTTCAAAAATATGTTTGGTTCACAAGGACAGTGGAGGAATTTTAACAATAATTTACAATTTATCCATGTACTTTTATAAAAATGATATGATATTCAAAGGTGAACATTTCATAAATATTTTTTTGGAAATAATATTTGTATAATTGAGTTATTAAAAAGTCATGACTTATCGCATAATATTAAAAAAAAAAATTGAGTACGTTTGATTCGTATTATAACTCTCAACACAAAATAAACTATGCGTTGATAATAGCTTTTGAATATATAAAATAAACTATAATAAAAAATAAAAAGTTACAGTAATTATAATTTTATTAAATAAAAAAATAAAAAATAATTTAAAGATAAAGAATAATTATAATAAATTGATGGATGCAATAGAAAAAAAAATCAAAAAAAAAAGCATTAACATGAAAGAAAATAATATTTTTAAAATAATAATATAAAACTGAAGATATTTTAGTAAATATATTAATTTAATTAATATTAAAATTCAGACTCTTTCTCCTTCCTTCTGAATCCCCACGATTAGGGGGCGCAAAAAGTGTCATTTGGAAGAATTTTGCTTTTCTCCCTTTAGAGATGTCAATGGGGCGGGGCAGGGCCGGGGATACATTCTCATCATAATCCCCGCCATCGAATCTATTTCTCATCTCCGCTTCGGGTCCCCGCTACGGGAGATTTTGTCCCCATTCGTGGGTCCCCACGGATCCCCAAGCGGAGATCCATAGATATGATTATTATTTTTTTAAACCAAATTAACAGTAAAAGCTTCAAAAAGTAACCATGAGAAATTTATAAATTATTCCTTTATGATAAATATATTGCTTTAACAATATTTAATCTATAATATTGAGTGTCATGACCACCAAAATTTCAAACTTAAAATAAACTTGAAATAATCATTTAGATCTCATTCTTTTACTAACGATATGTATATATTTTTTAAATTTGTGTATAAGATTAATTATATAAAATGACAAATAGACTTACATAATAATTTAAAATTATATATATAATAAATTAAGGACATTTGGCTATTTTATGTGGGGCGGGGACTCCACGGGGCGGAGGATATTTACACCACCCACGTCCCCGAAGTCCTTCGGGGAGACTTTGTTCCTCATCCCCGTCCCCGCGAAGGGAAAATTCCCCGTATTTGGGGCCCCAAACGGCGATTCCCGCTAACGGGGGCAAGTTGACATCCCTACCTCCCTTCCCCTCCTCTTCTCTCATGAAAATTGAACCAAACACATTTCATTATAAATATTTTCTCTCCTCCCCTTGCTCTACCTTGAACCAAACACGCCTTAAACACTCTAAAAGTTATTTTTAATCTTATGTATTTCGATATTATTTGTATGATTAATGGTACTGATGAATATTTGAATAAATATTTTTGTATCTTAATAATAGTAGATAGTTTCATATGATTAATTGTAGATATTATTATTGGTATGAAAGTAAATGTAGATATGTAAGAGGAATATCAAAATATGGGCAAGTTGTCTAAGAATATGAACATCTTTTATCATTTGGTGATTCTCATTAAATAAAAAAACTGATTGTTGGTCGCATTTTAGATGTGTTTGTTTTAAATTATAAAATTATATTTTTAGAATTATTATTTTCACGAATAATATTCTTACTTGGTGTTTAGGTAAAAGTTAATTTTTCTAAAAATATTTACAAAATTTATTCAATTTAAAATTTTAAAAAGTAAAAATTATTATGAATAGTAGTAAAAAATTATAGTTAGTTCAATTTTATTTTCAAAATATTATATTCTCGCTTTTGAATGGAGTAATGGTAGAAAAATCATATATAAAGAATATTTTTATGAATTAAAAGTTTTTTAAAAAATTAAAAATTTAAAAAAAGATTATAAAAAATTATAAATACTTGAAATAAATGTGAAATTGTTTTATTTTCAATGTCACGTTCTTCTCTATAGAGAATGTAATTGTAATGTTTCAAACAAACATATTCATAGAAATATAGTGTTTGGTTAACTTTTATGACTTTGATGAGATGTCTAATTATTTTTTTTTAAAATTGATTATGGATATTGTGTAATTTTTCCTTTTCATAAAAAAAAAATCTTTTATCAAATAAAAAAATAGAATATAAAAAAGTAGAAATTTTTAATTTTTGAGAGTCATTAAACATATTCATAGAAATATAGTGTTTGGTTAACTTTTATGACTTTGATGAGATGTCTAATTATTTTTTAAAAAAATAATTATCGATATTTTGTAATTTTTTCTTTTCATAAAAAAAATCTTTTATCAAATAAAAAATAGAATATAAAAAAGTAGAAATTTTTAATTTTTGAGAGTCATTAATATGTATAGTATTTTGCATGAACAATAGATTTTTGTACTTAAGAGTTTATTTGTTCAATCGAAAGAGGAAGGATTTTTATCTGATGTAGGGGAGGTAAGGGGAAGGGAGAGAAGAGATTTCAATTATATATATGAATGGGGAGAGAGATTTTAATTACAAATATGTTTTGTTCACAATGGTATGAGAGGTGTTTTAAAACTATATTACTCTTAGGGATTTCTTAATGCACTTTATTCTTTACTAGGACACCTCATAAAAATATAATAATGCTTTTAGATTTCAGAGATACCTTTTCGGACGCACCACAAATACAGCAAATTCATTCGTAATGAGTTACGCCCTCGTTTTGTAAAGAAAAAATGTAATCCAAAAATGCATTTTCGTGTTCCACCAATTCTTCAAAGGCACTTCCATTAATGCGAAAGGCTTGTTTGAATATACGATATCCATGAATTCTCCTGGGTGTGTTCTCACTTCCCATCAATATGTCCAACAATACCACGCCAAAACTATACATGTCATAGTTTTCATTCATCCTCGTAATTTGTGCTAGCTCTGGAAAATGCAAATTCAAATTTCGCCAGTCAACAAATTCATCAGGTATGTATCTAGAAAATTTAAATTATAAAGATAATATATATGTCAATATCAGAATTTGACTTCTCTAAAATAAGTGATGACTAAAACTCAAATAATTTTATAAATTGTTGAATATGTCAATCAATGAATGGATTGGGTATTGGAGCCAAGTAGCCATAGGTTCCTGCAACTGAAGTCTAGGTTAAATTGTTAGAGCTTAGAAGCTTTGCAGTACCGAGATTTACAAGATGAGGTACAAAATCTGAATCTAGTAGTATATTATTCAGTGTGATATATCTGTGCACAACAATTGGTGGAGAACAATCACTATGTAGGTAAGTAATTACTATGTTGTTTTTAACATTGTTGAGCGTGGTTGTTTCCGACGGTATACTTTCGAATAATTTCTAAAAGTATATTTCCAATTTTTTTGATAAAGTGAGCGTGTGATCATTTACGTATGGATTTTTTATTTGGGTATAGAGTGGATCCGAAAATGCATCTTCGGAATAAATTTTGAAAAACATTTGGGGTGAGTTTCACTTAGAACGTGTTTTGGTGAGACTCAAGGTGTGTCTAGAAATACATTTCTGAAATCAGAAGGGTATTTTTGGATTTTTCATAGGATGTTTTTCCACCTCATTAGGTGGTAAAAGAAATTTCATTTACTGTTTGGCAACTTGCAAAACTTGGATTAGAATTGAGTCGACATGAGCATTGAGGAAAGCGTGATCAAGACTTTTCTTTGCTCCACCCCCTAAAACATTGCCCCGCACCATAGTTACATAAAGCGACATAATTTTATACATTAGACTCATTATAATTTTCTCCCCTTTTGGCAAGATCAAAAGAAGATAGATAGTAATGGATTATAAACTTAAATAACCATCAAACACATAAAATATTCCAGAGACATAATGCTAAAAATAGATAAAGAAAATATACACAAATGCAGAAAATATTATCACAAATAAAACAATCTACTAAACATGATAAATGCAACAAATATGTGCAACAACCACATGGATATTTGTAGCAGCAAAACACGGTGATTTAAGACAAAAAAAAATGAAATAGGGATAAATAATACATGAACATAACCAAAACGATGACAATATACATATCAACAAAAATGCATTTATAAAGACATTATAAAGACATATAGTGAGTCATGTCAAAAGCTCCAACGCCGTCACAAATTGAACAAAAAAGTTGGTTGCGATTTTAGAAGGAAATAGGAATTAAAGTGGAGTTAGATATGGAAACACTACAAAAATGCACTTGATTTCAGCGGTTTGTTTGGGGGGTGTTTTAAAAACCCCTTCAAATTAGAATAAAAATTGATGTTATCAATTTTAAGGGAAAAATATTATAGTAATTTACGGGGGTTTGAAACCCCAGTAATCTTGGCACAATTTTTACTCTCTGTGCGATTTTTTAATTAAGTTTGATTAAATTAAATATTTTGGCGCCATATATTTTTTATAAAAACTGATGGGATTTGTTTTATTTTGTTTTTAACTTATATTAATTATTAATTATTATAATATATAATAAATAATATAATTATAAACTTAATCATATAACGTATATGTATGAAATTAAAAGATATTAAGATTAAAAAAAATGCTCCAGTTCCAGAAGCGCTTCTCATAACATCACCTTCATCTCATAACTTTTTTAACACAAGACAACCAACAATTATGCTCCTCATCATTAATATTCCACTTCCTTCTACTGCTAACAAAATCATCTATTACTCCCTGGTCGTCTTCCTTATTAAGGTTAGCTTATCCTTCTTTATCTTTTCTTTGTTATATTTAGGGTTTCTCTCAATCTTTAAAATTTTATTTGCAAACCCCTCATACAAATATGATATTTTCTCTCCCATATTTCAATTAAGGCATTGGAAAATAGATTAGAGGTTTCAATTTCAACGAGAAATAGATTAGAGGTTTGATTTAGGAATTTGGGGTTATTAGTTACGTGAGTTTAATTCAGTTTCGATTTTAATTTCGTTTAAAAATAAACCACTCTACGACAATGCATATGTATTTCCATTATTTTTTTCTAATTTCTTGATTTGAGATATAATTCTGGTATGACACCATGGCAAAATGAAAAGATAAAGGAATTATAATTCCTTTTGTGCTTCAAATTTCTTGTGTTTGCATTTGAATCATATTCGTCTAACATGGTATTTGAATCAAAGAATTTTTTTGATAGATACATGACCTTATTTCTTGTTTTTTTAGTCTGTCTTGCTCTTCATGTTAGCTGAAAGGTTCTTAGCAAGGTTTTAAAAAATAATTGTGATTGCGTCACGGTGGCGTCAAGGGTTTCACGATGTATAAATATTGCAATACTAATTTTAGTCATTGTGGTGTGAGTTAATCATTATTTGTTCTTTAAGACAAAAACAGTGAAAATAGTATAGGTATCGGCACCTATTGATACTATTTTGTCGCGGCCATTTTCACGGTCGCAAACCTTTTTTAAATCCCTGGTTCTTAGTTACACAATTAGTGTCTCTTATTGAATGTGAAATAAAGTGAATTATGTATCATTTTTCTTAGTCTACAATTAGAATATTTGGTTGTTTGTTGTGAATAATTAGTTATGAGTTACTTAAGCAAGGATGTAACAATGGAGTTCTCTAAACAACTCATGATATATGTCACCTTAGAGACATGTCAGCCACATCTACTTGAGACTCAATTGTAAACATGTGCACAATTTTTCTTTTTTTTGAATGTGTACTTTTAACCTTTCTGCAAACTTTGTATTTTTCAACATATTTAATGATAGAGACACTATAAAGTTCATCTTATAATCATTGTAATGTCTCAAGAGTACACATTACATTATCTTTATTGCATTTAGTTGTGTTCTATTCTAGTAGTTTGTACATTATTGTAATGATGTGTTAGTTATTGCAGAAAATATTTCTCTAAGGATCTGTTATAGTTAGTAAACAATACATTTTCAATTAAAATAAGAATATCATCAACTAAATGTTGTGTTCTAGGTATTTCACGTGAAGTGTTTGCTTGAGTCACAACAAAAATTCAAAAGGTGAGAAAACAGAAAAGTAAAAACCAGGAAATAAAAATTGATTACAACTTTCCTAAATCTTTACTTAATAAATACTATATTTCTATGTATGAGAGGATAAATCATTTTTCCACTCACGTGTCTGTGAATGATTAATAATGATGTGACTAGGAGTAATGAATTATTCATGAGTCTATTGTAACATCCATTTTCATTATTCATTAGTTTAATTTTCATTATTGTAAGGTTGCATTTTTTAATCTTTTCTATACTAGTTTTTAACATGGTGGTCTCTGATACTGATAGGAACAAATTGAAGTGGGTTTGACACAGAGCGGTGTTCATGAATCTCAAATTTCTCCTAATAATGTTGTCACTAGAGTCTTGGGCCCAAGCATTCTAGAAGAGTGAGAAACATGGTTATGGGAGCAGCTCCTACCAAAACATTTAGAAGCATTGGAGTTAGACTTTCAAACTTGAGTAATTCTTCAACAAGTGTTTCTACATCATCATCTAACCTTGGCCAGAGAAATACATGAACTTGGAATCTCGAGTTTAAAACAATATGGCAACATTTAAAGAATATATTATGATGAAAGAAGGAAAGATTCCTAATCAAGTGGTTGACATTTTGGGTTTATCAAATGTAAGTTTTGATTCTTATCTTTCAATTTCACTATTCCATTAATAACAAAATTCTGCAGATTTATTTCCCAAACTTATTTTTAAAATATTATACATTTTGATTAGTCAAATATTTTACCTAATTAATTATTTCTTTTATAATTTCAGTAAAGACTCTACATACTAAAATAACCCCTGCAATTTAGTACTAGCGGTTAGCCAAAACCCCGCATATATACTGTGAGAATCGTATCTCTAGGAGTTTTAAAAAATCCCGAAAAATATTTTGCAGAGGTAACCCCCCCCCCCCCCCCCCTTAAAATGGGTATAAGCCCCCCATTAATTCAAGCGTATTTTTTGTAGTGAAATAGACAATGATCAAAGGAAACTATGATTTTAGAGAAAGAAATGGGATTTGAGAGAGAGAGAGAGAGAGAGAGAGAGAGAGAGAGAGAGAGAGAGAGAGAGAGAGAGAGAGAGAGAGAGAGAGAGAGAGAGAGAGAGAGAGAGGTGGGAGATTATGGCGCAGAGAAGGCGAAAGCAAAAAAAGAAAGAACGAATTTTATTTATGATATATGTCAAGAAAACTACTATGTGAGCAAAATACAAAATAGAAAGCATAATATAATAACTATTTTGTTTCTTATTACAAATTTACGATTAAAACATATCAATATTTTATTTTTGGATGAATAATAATAATAAAATTATTAATATAATTTGTTTCCAAATTTTATTTATTTATTTTACTTTAGATACTATCCTTTAATTATAAAACTATTATTTATTATTAAAAGATAATTAATATTGATAAATCCATGAATTGTACAACACAACAATATATTCATAAACTAATGTTAATTTTAGTTATTTATTTATTAGTATATGATAAATAGTTTTTTTATAAATTATTTGTAATTCATACTATCTAATGTAATTATTATTATATGATATATAATTTCACATAAACTATCCCAAAATTATAAATATATTATTTAGTAATAAAAAATAACTAATAATATTTTGTGGAGTGCATGACATGGTAAGTTATTCAGATATTATTTTTAATTTTATTTATTTATTAATATTTATTCAGATATTATTTTTAATTTTAGTTATTTATTTATATTTTTATTAGTATATGATAGATAATTTCTTAAGAAATAATTTTTAGTTCTCACTATCTAATTATTATTATATGATGATAGACAATTTCATATAAATTATTAAAAACTCATAATTACAAACAATATCAACATTTTTTTATGAATATCAATAATTAATTTATTATTAAAAATTTGTCTCTATATTTTATTTTTACCTTAAAAATTGTCTTTTTAATTTAAATTTATTATTTAATAATAAAAATGATTAATACTAATATATATGTGGAGTAAACGATACATTACGATATTCAGAAATTATTTTTAACTTAAACTAGTTAGTTATTAGTATGTCGCGAGAAAATTCTTTAAAATATGAGATAGTCTCCAAAAATATGAACATTTTTTGTTTTAAAAACTAACATCTTTTATTATATGTGATTATCAAGTTGAAAATTAACCTAGTTCATCGCATTTTCAAGCAGTATATATGGTTTGTTTTTATAATTTATGTGAGATACTTTAATGTGTTTTAGAATTTTTAATATTTAATTATATAATGTATTTTTCCTTTTTCAAATAAATCATTTTAAATAATTAAAAAATATAAAAAATAAAAATATTCAATCTTTACTTTTTATAGTAATTAATGTGATTAATATGGTAAATTTTAAAAAGGAACTTTGAGAGACTTCCAAATTTTTGTTGGCCCAAAATCATTGATTTCCTTTGATCATATTTGAATTGGACGTTGCATTGCAATAGGGAGCCAATCCTCCAGAGAATCTATATTGAGGAAGATGATAAGCTTGAGGATGACTAATTTGAATTTGATTTTAGGTTCATGTGTTTAAAAGGTATAGGTTAGGAAAAGTAAGAGGGTCTAGAAATATCAGGATCTCTATATACTTCCACTGCTTGATTAGAATTGGCATTGGTATCTTGAGACAAAAATTTGGGTCGAGCCTTAGAAGCTGATCCAACTCGATTGGTATGAAAGCCTAATTTGCTAAATGGGTCCTATCTTCCTTAGACTTGATAGGCTCGTTTTTGCTTTGTTTAATCTCCACATTTTTTGACGAATCCAAAATAGATATCATGGTTTATTTTCTAATTTATATCATGCCTTGACTTATAAATAAAGAGTTTCTCTATCACTTTTTATATCCAGAAAACAAGTTTAAACTCCATTTTTCATTTCTCTCATCATTTCTCTAAATTTCTCATTTTTCTTATATATATTAGCCATAGTGCTTTGAGTATTTTTTTAGTTTACGTTAATAATAGTGTGTTATCTATTGGTAAAATATACTTCCACAAGAAGTTGTTTGGTTTTGAGGTAAGTCGGTAAAAGGTCTTGTATTTTTCGGAGGATTATCATAGAAAGTCTTTGTTTGGTTTGTGAGTTTCACCTTGAAGAAATAAGTTTCTTCTGGTTCGTGAAGATGAGCCAGTAAAATTTCCATAACAGTTCTTGAGTTAAGCTCAATTAAAAGTTTTCTCGATTTGAGATCAGCCCGGTTAAAATTTGACTTGGTTCTTGACATACAAGATAGATAAAAAGTTGAGGCATATGTAAAATTATTCATAAACTCCATTTTTTCTAAAGATGTCATACTTTACTCCTTTGAAACATATACAACATGGGATATAAGAAATAATCCTTTTTTGGAATCTTGAATATTTTAGCACTTTAACACCTTGTCGATATATACACTAAGGGTGTGTTTGTTTCAAGGTTTCAAATTACATTCCTTGGAATAGTATTCCCAGGATTATTATTCCCTGGATTATTATTCCCATTTATGTGTTTGGTAGAGATTAATGTTTCCTAGAAATAATTGTAAATTTGGTTAATTTAAAATTACAAAAAAATAATAATAATAATAATAATTGTGATTAGTAGTGGGAAGTTATAGTTGGTTGAAGTTATTCCCATGGGAATGTTATATTCCCACCCTTTAAGCCTTGGAATAAAAATAAAAGAAGTAAGTGTAAATAAGATTCCTTGGAATAAAAAGTTCCTTGGAATAATTTTTTTAATCTTGAATCAAACATAGGAATGTTGGATTCCCATAGTCCTATTCCTGGGAATATTTTTTCTAACCTTGAAACAAACACACCCTAAGAATAAGATCGAGTAACTCGGGATCTATATTTATAGATTCAAAATTTCATAATATCGAGAGCCTTTCCCAAGCCTTACATTAAGAATTAATCTTTTAATCATGTTGTAACATTTTGTAGTTTATCCAACGAGTAACATGTAAACTACATACAAGACAAAAAATGAAATAGAACTCTTATTAACCTTCTTGTAGACACAAGTCTCATGCTTGTTTTTAATGAATCCTAATTGCTTCAAAGCATCAACAAATTATCATATATGAACTCTTATTAACTTTTGAAAATTTGCTTTAATTAATATATGGATCTTGACAAGTTACATATTTTTTCAAAGTCTTTTGGATCACAAAAACCCAAATTATCATATACACACTTTCAATAAGATTCCTATTTAGAGGGTAACAATAACAATTTTTAAATTCATATATATCATAATTATAATATGCAATGATAACAAGTAAAAATGGAACAAATTTGAGCATCACTAGTAGAAAAAGTTTCATCATAGCTAATGTCGTGAAGTTTCTCAAAACATTTTGAGAATAAGCTTTTATAGAATAAAAATATTTAACGTTATAGCATAAACTTCTAGAAAGTAATTACTTAAACATCTACCAAATGATTAAAGTGTTGGCTTTGTTAGAGTAGTGTTGACTAGATGATAAAGAAGATTTGACTTCGTGAAGCATTTAGGAGAGGGTCATTGAAGGTAGGATTTGTTAGAACAAGATTTGTTCTGATCAATTATCTTAGTTTTGATGATAACAATAATATGAATTTTGCTTAAGATAATATGGTACTCTAATCCAATGCAATTTCCCTTTCAGGAAATATATAAAGAGTACGCATAATTCAGCGCTCAGAAGCTTTGTCTCAAAGGGTTCAGCATGCAACATCAGAACATGGTCTGGCAAGACATCAGAAGATGGTCGAAGCAGAATCAGAACATGGGTCTATGGAAGCATCAGAAGAACAAGAGAACAGAAGCACTGAAGTTCTGATGGTATCACGCTCAGAAGCACTTCAAGGTCAGAAGATCAGAAGATGCTATGCACCAAGCTGTTTGACTCTGATGATATTCAAACGTTGTATTCACAAACATCAGATCAGAAGGAAGTACAAGTGGCAAGCTACGCTGACTGACAAAAGGAACGTTAAAAGCTATTCTAGGCTACGTCAGTAGACACAGTGTGAACAAGGCTCGAGGTAGTTGACAAAAGCGTATAACATTAAATGCGATGCTGTACGGAACACGCAAAGCATTAAATGCACTCAACGGTCATCTTCTCCAACGCCTATAAATATGAAGTTCTGATGAGAAGCAAGGTTAACGATCCTGAAAAAAAAACAACTCAAATTAACTTGCTGAAAACGCTGTTCAAATCAAAGCTCAGAATCTTCATCTTCATCAAAGCTCACTACATTGCTGTTGTAATATATTAGTGAGATTAAGTTTAAACGTTAAGAGAAATATCACAGTTTGTGATTATCGCTTTTAAGAAGCATTTGTAATACTCTTAGAATTGATTACATTAAGTTGTAAGGAACTAGAGTGATCGTGTGGATCAGAATACTCTAGGAAGTCTTAGAGGTTATCTAAGCAGGTTGTAACTAGAGTGATCGTGTGGATCAGTAGACTCTAGAAAAGTCTTAGAGGGTATCTAAGCAGTTGTTCCTGGAGTGATCAGTGTGTGATCAGAAGACTCTGGAAGACTTAGTTGCTGACTAAGTGGAAAACCATTGTAATCCGTGCGATTAGTGGATTAAATCCTCAGTTGAGGTAAATCATCTCTGCGGGGGTGGACTGGAGTAGTTTAGTTAACAACGAACCAGGATAAAAATAACTGTGCAATTTATTTTTATCTGTCAAGTTTTTAAAGCTACACTTATTCAAACCCCCCCTTTCTAAGTGTTTTTCTATCCTTCAATTGGCATCAGAGCGCCGGTTCTAAGGTGCAAGCACTTAACCGTGTTTAGAAAAGATTCAGGAAGAGAAAAACGCTTCAGTAAAAGATGGTTGATGAAAGTGAAAAGTCTACACCTGCATCTACATCTGGCTCTGCTGAGCAATACAACGGTAACAATGGTTATACTAGACCGCCGGTATTTGATGGTGAAAACTTTGAATACTGGAAAGATAAACTGGAAAGTTACTTTCTGGGTCTAGATGGTGATCTATGGGATCTTCTGATGGATGGTTACAAACATCCAGTGAATGCCAGAGGCGTAAAGCTGACAAGGCAAGAAATGAATGATGATCAGAAAAAGCTTTTCAGGAATCATCATAAATGCAGAACTGTTTTGCTGAATGCTATCTCTCATGCTGAGTATGAGAAGATATCTAACAGGGAAACGGCCTATGATATATATGAGTCCTTGAAAATGACTCATGAAGGAAATGCTCAAGTCAAGGAGACTAAAGCTCTAGCTTTAATCCAGAAGTATGAAGCCTTCAAGATGGAGGATGATGAAGACATTGAAAAGATGTTTTCAAGATTTCAAACTCTTACTGCTGGATTGAGAGTTCTTGACAAGGGATACACCAAGGCTGATCACGTAAAGAAGATCATCAGAAGCTTACCCAGAAGATGGGGTCCTATGGTGACTGCATTCAAGATTGCAAAGAATCTGAATGAAGTTTCTCTGGAAGAGCTTATCAGTGCCTTGAGAAGTCATGAAATAGAGCTGGACGCAAATGAGCCTCAAAAGAAAGGTAAGTCTATTGCATTAAAATCAAATATCAAGAAATGCACTAACGCTTTTCAGGCTAGAGAAGAAGATCCTGAAGAATCAGAATCTGAAGAAGAAGATGAACTGTCCCTGATCTCCAGAAGGCTAAATCAACTCTGGAAGACCAAGCAAAGGAAGTTCAGAGGTTTCAGAAGTTCAAAGAAATTTGAACGTGGAGAATCTTCTGATGACAGAAGATTTGACAAGAAGAAGGTCATGTGCTATGAATGCAATGAGCCTGGACACTTCAAGAATGAATGTCCAAAACTTCAGAAGGAAAATCCCAAGAAGAAGTTTCATAAGAAGAAAAGTCTTATGGCAACCTGGGATGAGTCAGAAGACGATTCAGACTCTGAAGATGAGCAGGCTAACTGTGCGCTGATGGCGACAGAAGATGACGAATCAGAACCTACATCAGAATCAGATTCTGAAGAGGTATTTTCTGAACTTACTAGAGATGAGTTAGTTTCCGGTCTAACTGAACTTCTGGAACTCAAGTCTCAAATTAGTCTCAAATACAAAAAGCTGAAAAAGCTATTTGAATTTGAAACAAAGAAGCTTGAGTTGGAGAATTCTGAATTAAAAGAAAAACTTTTAAAATTATCCAATAATGTTGGATCTCCTTCTGATTCAGAAAAATCCACTCCTAGTCTAAACCATATTTTGAAAGAATATGATTTAAGTTTCAGGAAGTTCTTATCTAGAAGTATTGGCAGAAGTCAGCTAGCTTCTATGATATATGCTGTGTCTGGAAACAAAAGAGTTGACATTGGTTTTGAGGGTGAAACCCCATACAAACTTGAACCTGTTGATGAAATGAAATTCATATACAAGCCATTGTATGATCAGTTCAAGTATGGCCACTCCCATGATATTAGGCACACTTCACATGCTCAAAGTTTTCACATAACACACACCAAAAAGCATGTGACACAACCTAGGAAATATCATGAAATTCACATTAAAAATTATCATGCTGTTCCTCCTATTGTTTACAATGTTAAACCCAAGTTCAATCAGAACCTGAGGAGAACTAACAAGAAAGGACCCAAGAAAATGTGGGTACCAAAGAAAAAGACTATTTATTTTGCAGATTCTCTTGGTGACAAAGAAGATAAAAGTCAACATGACATGTCTCCTGGACTCAAGTTGATCTCAACACTTGAAGGGAAGAAAGACTGTCTTCCAAGTTCTGGTACTTAAATCTGTTGAAGAAACTTTGTCTGAAGGAGATCAGAAAAGATAGTTTATCAGTCTTGAAATCATTTGTCTTGTTTGTTTCTCAAGCAATGGTGTTTCGTTCTTGAGTATTCTAAATGCTCTAAATGCTACAGAATATACAAAATTGAAACATTGATTGTGGACGAATCAATAAACATCTGGTTTGATGATAAACTTGTTTCTGATGAAACAAAGAGCTTAAGAATTTCTGCAGATACAGTTTTGTCTTATCAGAAGCTGCAGAACAAAGAAGTGAACCTCCAGAAGCTGTGTATATCAGAAGTAATGGATCAGAAGATCATTCAGATTTATATCAGCACACTTCAGAAGGAGTGTTTCCAGAAGAGAAAGTTGATCAGATCAGAAGCAGTGATCAGAATCTGAAGGCGTAAAGTCTATTCTGAAATTTACAGCTGTCATCTATTATCTGATGGTGAACACGTGTCTGTACGGTTTGTACAAAGCGTGCAGTTGAAAAGACGCCGACCTAGGTAACTGTATTAAATCATTTCATTTACTGTGTTCTCTCTCCTAATGTCATTTCTCATTAAATGCATAATGATTTTTTTTTAAATCTTTTAAATAACCCGCTTCATCTTCATTCCCTCTTTTTCTCTCTTTCTCTCTCTTTTGTTCATTCACTTTGTTGCATTTCTCTTCAAACCCTAGTTTTCTGATTTGATCTCAAAGCATTATCATCATGAACTCTTCCTCCTGTTCATCTTCCTCAAAAGAAAGACTTACTTCTTCACAAATCCTTCTACGAAATTATGAATATGCTCCTTTGAAAACTTGCTTGATACCCACGAAGGACTTGGAGGTTTTATGTGAAACTGCTGTGGACTTCAACAATCTTAAAGCGAATGGCTTTAAGTGTGATGCAAGAATCCTTGAGCAAGGATGGTCCAAGTATCTCAATAGATTGGTTGGTCCAATTTATCCTGATCTTGTGAAGGATTTCTGGGTACATGCAACGGTTACCCCAACGGCCATCATTTCATTCGTGCTAGGGCATGAAGTGGTTATCTCTGAAAAACTGATCAGGAAGCTATACAATCTGAATGATGAAGAAGGTTGGTCTGGTTTTCGATATACATCTGTTGATTGGTCAATAGTTGAAAAACAAATCTCTAAGTCTTCTGGGATTGACTCTAATAACACAGGCACCTTGAGGCCATTTTATAGAGTATGGGCTGAGATTATTCTGGGTTCTCTTCACCACAGAAAAAGGATGCTCTCCTCCTCTTACATCAGTCCAGATCACAAGCACACTCTTTTCTGCATTGGCAAAAAGACTGAGATCAACATCTCTCACATTCTGTTTGAGAATCTGAAGACTTCAATCCTTGAGTCAAGAGAAGAGGAAAGGGCGAAGTACCCTCATCTTCCAAGAACGACTATTCCGTTTGGAAGAATGATTTCAGACATTATTACTGAAAGCAAAGTGCTGGACTCCATCAGAAAACTCAATGCATCCCATTTGCTTGGAGTAGTTCAAGGTCCCATTTTTAATGGTGTGGATCTGTTCAGATTAGAACTCATTAAAAATGTACCTTCTGTGTGCCCAAGTTTTCCTGACATTCTCTCAAGAAGAGTTGTTGCTGAAGGTTTTGCCTCCCTGTTTCAAGAAGAACTGCATCAGGTTGTCAAGTCCTACCTAGAAGATTGTGTTAGGAAGCAATCAGATATTGATCCTGCTTGGATCCGTGGCAGATTACTTCCGTCCAAGGCTGATCTTCTGAAGAAGGATCAGAAGGAACTAAAGGCTAGGCTAAAAAGAAAAGCCCAAGAAGATGAGGCTGAGAAAGCCAAAAAGTTGAGGGTCACCTATGATCCTGACAAGGTAGACTCTGAAGAAAGAAGAGATAAAAGGATCAGAGATTCCTTTCGCAGAACAAGATCTTCTTCTTCTGTACAAATCTCCAGAAAGGTTTTTACTCCACCTCCTTCTGTCCCTAAACCTTCTCCCCAATCACCTCCTTCTGAACCAAAAGAAAACTTCACCTTACCAAATCCTTCTCCATCATCCTTCTCCTCTCCCATTCTAAACCCCACACCTTTAAGTATTCTTCCCCCAACTCCTTCTGATAAATCTTTCTCACCAATTCCCTTTACAAACACCCCATCCTCGTCTCAATCTATCATTTCTGATATTCCATCCTCATCAATCATTCTCTCAGATATCCCTTCTTCCTCACCCACCGTACCTCCACCTTCTATATTCCATCCCTTACCTACCAGAAAATCCAAACCTTACTGTCTTCTCTACCCTGACTACAAATTCACCTTCAATCCGCCTGAACCTGAACCCTATACCTACCTGGAACTTTTCAGACATGAGGTGATTAGCAGTCTAGACCTTCTGAAGGATGCATTTCTAAATGGTCTGGATGATGTTTCTACAAGAAATCTCTGGAGAAGATTTCGCAAGGATTTTCAAGTAGAAGCAATGGGAGTACAGAAAAGACTAGTGGCTGCTGCCCCTGGTTACCCTGGTTACCTTCTGGAGGAAGATAATGGTATATACTACCATCCTCTCAGAAATTGTGTTGCTGCTGAGGAGAAGCCCTTTGTGGATGAATTGGAAGTATTAAGACTGGCTGCTGAAATGGAAGCAAATCCATGCAGGGATATGGTTATCTTTATTCCTGATTATCCTGTTCTGCTCGGAGATTTCAAGACTCTCTTTGACTATCTGAGGGAAAACCCGTCTGCGAAAGACCCAAGCTTGGTCATTCCAGAAGTTGTTGACCCACCAGAAGTTGAAGGTCCTTCTGCTCCCAAGAATCTAGCTGCCATTCTTCAGGCACTTGAGAATGGAGACTCGGAAATTCCTGCTGCAGAATATGGAGATGCTTCTATGCAAGAAGCAGATGCTGAAGATCATGTTGCTAAAACTGTTCCTGTTGAGGAAATCCCTGCAAATGATCTATCTATGGAGGCTGCAGATCAACATGCTATTCCTGTGGTTGAAAGCGGTGAAGCTTCTTCTGATGAATCTTCTCGTCTTGCAAGGACTCTGGAAGAAATTCAGAAAAGACAGGATGAGCAAAGCTCACTCAATGCTGAGTATAGCGCTTTCATGGTGAGGCAAGAAGGACACAACAATATGGTTCAAGAGATGCTGACCAAGATCTTGTCAAGACTAGGGCCATCTTAGATTGAGTCTATGTTGTTTCTTTCTTTTTGTTGCATCTGTCTTTGTGCATCTGATCTTTCTTATCTTCATGTACTTCTGTACCTGCTGTTTGAACTTAAATGCAATCATCTTCTTCCTCCGTGTGTTTCGTTTTGTTTGTCTCTGAATCTTTTTTGCTTTTTGATGATTTGACAAAAAGGGGGAGAAGATAAATGATAAATGATTTGATTAATCTATCAGTTGCTGGGTAAAGCTCCCACACATTTACTAACAAGAATTGCAAGTTCTATATGGTTTAAGTGTTTTGCAGGTATAAAGAAGTGAAGAAAATCTTCAAAGCAAACACAAGAAGCAAAACCATGGAAACTGAAGCAAGCCGAGTGCTGTCAAGCTTCAGAAATCAGAAGCAAGAAAGAAGAATAGATCAGAAGCACTGATAATAGAATTTGATCCATATTTGTCTATTTGCTTTGACAAAATTCTATTTGTTCTGATACATTATTTGCTCTGATACATTATTTTAGCCTATATGGCTCTGATACATATCATGTGTTCGAATATACATTTTATGTTCTAACTCGTTCATGCTGACTTTTGTCGTTTAGTTTTTGTTCTGTAACATTTCAGGATGTAGAGATGCTCTGATGATGCTCTGGTACATTCAACAATGTTCTGATACAAATCTAGCATGAAGTGATGTTGGTAGAAATTCAAAGCTCTGAAGCTATCCGAGGGAAGCAGAAATCAGAAGCTGCGAATGTTCTAAAGATCCAGAAAACTCAAGTTCTGAAGCTGTCCTAAATGGAAGCAGAAATCAGAAGCTGTGAATGTTCAGAAGATCAAAGAAATTCAAGTTCTGAAGCTGTCCTAGATGGAAGCAGAAGTCAGTAGCTGTGAATGTTCAGAAGATCAAAGAAATTCAAGTTCTGAAGCTGTCCTAGAAGGAAGTAGGAATCAGAAGCTGTGAGTGTTCTAGGGATCTAAAGTAATTCTAGTTCTGAAGCTGTCCAATGGAAGCAGAAGTCAGAAGCTATGAATTCTCTGAAGACAGAAGCTTATATGATCGTCTCTACCGAAATAATCAGGGAAGTCTTTTATTAAAGTTCTTCGAGTATTTATTTCAGGGGGAGATTATTTATCTCAGGGGGAGATTATTAATCTCAGGGGGAGACATATTCATATGCTTATGCTATAGCTGTGTAATTTGTCTTTTGCCGTCTGTTCTTTCTGATCGCAAATTCATATCATTTATATATGTTTTTGTCATCATCAAAAAGGGGGAGATTGTTAGAACAAGATTTGTTCTGATCAATTATCTTAGTTTTGATGATAACAATAATATGAATTTTGCTTAAGATAATATGGTACTCTAATCCAATGCAATTTCCCTTTCAGGAAATATATAAAGAGTACGCATAATTCAGCGCTCAGAAGCTTTGTCTCAAAGGGTTCAGCATGCAACATCAGAACATGGTCTGGCAAGACATCAGAAGATGGTCGAAGCAGAATCAAAACATGGGTCTATGGAAGCATCAGAAGAACAAGAGAACAGAAGCACTGAAGTTCTGATGGTATCACGCTCAGAAGCACTTCAAGGTCAGAAGATCAGAAGATGCTATGCACCAAGCTGTTTGACTCTGATGATATTCAAACGTTGTATTCACAAACATCAGATCAGAAGGAAGTACAAGTGGCAAGCTACGCTGACTGACAAAAGGAACGTTAAAAGCTATTCTAGGCTACGTCAGTAGACACAGCGTGAACAAGGCTCGAGGTAGTTGACAAAAGCGTATAACATTAAATGCGATGCTGTACGGAACACGCAAAGCATTAAATGCACTCAACGGTCATCTTCTCCAACGCCTATAAATATGAAGTTCTGATGAGAAGCAAGGTTAACGATCCTGAAAAAAAAACAACTCAAATTAACTTGCTGAAAACGCTGTTCAAATCAAAGCTCAGAATCTTCATCTTCATCAAAGCTCACTACATTGTTGTTGTAATATATTAGTGAGATTAAGCTTAAACGTTAAGAGAAATATCACAGTTTGTGATTATCGCTTTTAAGAAGCATTTGTAATACTCTTAGAATTGATTACATTAAGTTGTAAGGAACTAGAGTGATCGTGTGGATCAGAATACTCTAGGAAGTCTTAGAGGTTATCTAAGCAGGTTGTAACTAGAGTGATCGTGTGGATCAGTAGACTCTAGAAAAGTCTTAGAGGGTATCTAAGCAGTTGTTCCTGGAGTGATCAGTGTGTGATCAGAAGACTCTGGAAGACTTAGTTGCTGACTAAGTGGAAAACCATTGTAATCCGTGCGATTAGTGGATTAAATCCTCAGTTGAGGTAAATCATCTCTGTGGGGGTGGACTGGAGTAGTTTAGTTAACAACGAACCAGGATAAAAATAACTGTGCAATTTATTTTTATCTGTCAAGTTTTTAAAGCTACACTTATTCAAACCCCCCCTTTCTAAGTGTTTTTCTATCCTTCAGGATTTAGGATGTGCGGCCAGACGATGCTTTAGCATTCGTATTCTCATATTAATTTATTGATTATTTTGCTAGATAATATGTTTGCAAATGCATCTCAAGTCTAAATGACCACATATAGATATAGTTTTTTAAAATGTTACTTAAAGAATTTTAAGTGTCTTTCTACACATAAACCAATTATTAAATAATAAAATTGTTCTCATATATATTATCATCATCAAAACTAAAATTAAAGGTAATTTTTTTCAAATCATTCTAGCTCAACAATCTTAGGAGTAGTAATTGGAAAGTTTAGTAATCACAAGGCATTTTAATATTTGATAAATTCCAATTTATGGCGTAGTTATGTGCATAAATTATGTCTTTATACACACACATATTTTGTGTCCTCATTCTAATGCATGAAAGTTTTGTGTTTTAATTCTCGTACACGTGAAGTTAGTGTGAATGAGATTTCTATGTAAAGTGACTTTTTGTCAAAGTTTACGTGCACGAAAATTCAATTTGGGAGTTTTCTAAAGTGTTGAGGGGAGTTCACCCACATTTTTTTCAACCCTAATTTTTTATGCAAAATTCTTCATCAAAATCTTTTCCCCCCTCCTTTTCCACATTAATTGAATCCATAGAAACCACCGTTATTTCTTACTAATCAGTGATTACATAAGGCCATTTGAAGCTACAAAATACCATATATTCCAATTAATGTACAATAATTTCTATTAAAAAACTATACTATTTATCATCTTATTTTTCTCTTTCATGAAAAAATACCATAAAATACACTAACCTTTGTTGATTTTTTATAATGGCGAATCATTTATAGTTAATAATAATCCTTGTAGCCTTAACTTTACCATTGTTATTTTTTGGTGTAAGGTTATACTTTTTCATACTTTTAACCTCACTATTTTCACATTATATTCATTATGTTTAGTTTTGTTAGAACAAGATTTGTTCTGATCAATTATCTTAGTTTTGATGATAACAATAATATGAATTTTGCTTAAGATAATATGGTACTCTAATCCAATGCAATTTCCTTTTCAGGAAATATATAAAGAGTATGCATAATTCAGCGCTCAGAAGCTTTGTCTCAAAGGGTTCAGCATGCAACATCAGAACATGGTCTGGCAAGACATCAGAAGATGGTCGAAGCAGAATCAGAACATGGGTCTATGGAAGCATCAGAAGAACAAGAGAACAGAAGCACTGAAGTTCTGATGGTATCACGCTCAGAAGCACTTCAAGGTCAGGAGATCAGAAGATGCTCTGCACCAAGCTGTTTGACTCTGATGATATTCAAACGTTGTATTCACAAACATCAGATCAGAAGGAAGTACAAGTGGCAAGCTACGCTGACTGACAAAAGGAACGTTAAAAGCTATTATAGGCAACGTCAGTAGACACAGCGTGAACAAGGCTCGAGGTAGTTGACAAAAGCGTATAACATTAAATGCGATGCTGTACGGAACACGCAAAGCATTAAATGCACTCAACGGTCATCTTCTCCAACGCCTATAAATATGAAGTTCTGATGAGAAGCAAGGTTAACGATTCTGCACCAAAACAACTCATATTAACTTGCTGAAACTCTGTTCTACTCAAAGCTCAGAATCTTCATCTTCATCAAAGCTCACTACATTGCTGTTGTAATATATTAGTGAGATTAAGCTTAAACGTTAAGAGAAATATCACAGTTTGTGATTATAGCTTTTAAGAAGCAATTGTAATACTCTTAGAATTGATTACATTAAGTTGTAAGGAACTAGAGTGATCGTGTGGATCAGAATACTCTAGGAAGTCTTAGAGGTTATCTAAGCAGGTTGTAACTAGAGTGATCGTGTGGATCAGTATACTCTAGAAAAGTCTTAGAGGGTATCTAAGCAGTTGTTCCTGGAGTGATCAGTGTGTGATCAGAAGACTCTAGAAGACTTAGTTGCTGACTAAGTGGAGAACCATTGTAATCCGTGCGATTAGTGGATTAAATCCTCAGTTGAGGTAAATCATCTCTGCGGGGGTGGACTGGAGTAGTTTAGTTAACAACGAACCAGGATAAAAATAACTGTGCAATTTATTTTTATCTGTCGAGTTTTTAAAGCTACACTTATTCAAACCCCCCCTTTCTAAGTGTTTTTCTATCCTTCAATTGGCATCAGAGCGCCGGTTCTAAGGTGCAAGCACTTAACCGTGTTTAGAAAAGATTCAGGAAGAGAAAAACGCTTCAGTAAAAGATGGCTGATGAAACTGGAAAGTCTACACCTGCATCTACATCTGGCTCTGCTGAGCAACACAACGGTAACAATGGTTATACTAGACCGCCGGTATTTGATGGTGAAAACTTTGAATACTGGAAAGATAAACTGGAAAGTTACTTTCTTGGTCTAGATGGTGATCTATGGGATCTTCTGATGGATGGTTACAAACATCCAGTAAATGCCAGTGGCGTAAAGCTGACAAGGCAAGAAATGAATGATGATCAGAAGAAGCTTTTCAGGAATCATCATAAATGCAGAACTGTTTTGCTGAATGCTATCTCTCATGCTGAGTATGAGAAGATATCTAACAGGGAAACGGCCTATGACATATATGAGTCCTTTCAAATCTAGCATGAAGTGATGTTGGTAGAAATTCAAAGCTCTGAAGCTATCCGAGGGAAGCAGAAATCAGAAGCTGCGAATGTTCTAAAGATCCAGAAAACTCAAGTTCTGAAGCTGTCCTAAATGGAAGCAGAAATCAGAAGCTGTGAATGTTCAGAAGATCAAAGAAATTCAAGTTCTGAAGCTGTCCTAGATGGAAGCAGAAGTCAGAAGCTGTGAATGTTCAGAAGATCAAAGAAATTCAAGTTCTGAAGCTGTCCTAGAAGGAAGTAGGAATCAGAAGCTGTGAGTGTTCTAGGGATCTAAAGTAATTCTAGTTCTGAAGCTGTCCAATGGAAGCAGAAGTCAGAAGCTATGAATTCTCTGAAGACAGAAGCTTATATGATCGTCTCTACCGAAATAATCAGGGAAGTCTTTTATTAAAGTTCTTCGAGTATTTATTTCAGGGGGAGATTATTTATCTCAGGGGGAGATTGTTAATCTCAGGGGGAGACATATTCATATGCTTATGCTATAGCTGTGTAATTTGTCTTTTGCCGTCTGTTCTTTCTGATCGCAAATTCATATCATTTATATATGTTTTTGTCATCATCAAAAAGGGGGAGATTGTTAGAACAAGATTTGTTCTGATCAATTATCTTAGTTTTGATGATAACAATAATATGAATTTTGCTTAAGATAATATGGTACTCTAATCCAATGCAATTTCCCTTTCAGGAAATATATAAAGAGTACGCATAATTCAGCGCTCAGAAGCTTTGTCTCAAAGGGTTCAGCATGCAACATCAGAACATGGTCTGGCAAGACATCAGAAGATGGTCGAAGCAGAATCAGAACATGGGTCTATGGAAGCATCAGAAGAACAAGAGAACAGAAGCACTGAAGTTCTGATGGTATCACGCTCAGAAGCACTTCAAGGTCAGAAGATCAGAAGATGCTATGCACCAAGCTGTTTGACTCTGATGATATTCAAACGTTGTATTCACAAACATCAGATCAGAAGGAAGTACAAGTGGCAAGCTACGCTGACTGACAAAAGGAACGTTAAAAGCTATTCTAGGCTACGTCAGTAGACACAGCGTGAACAAGGCTCGAGGTAGTTGACAAAAGCGTATAACATTAAATGCGATGCTGTACGGAACACGCAAAGCATTAAATGCACTCAACGGTCATCTTCTCCAACGCCTATAAATGTGAAGTTCTGATGAGAAGCAAGGTTAACGATCCTGAAAAAAAAACAACTCAAATTAACTTGCTGAAAACGCTGTTCAAATCAAAGCTCAGAATCTTCATCTTCATCAAAGCTCACTACATTGTTGTTGTAATATATTAGTGAGATTAAGCTTAAACGTTAAGAGAAATATCACAGTTTGTGATTATCGCTTTTAAGAAGCATTTGTAATACTCTTAGAATTGATTACATTAAGTTGTAAGGAACTAGAGTGATCGTGTGGATCAGAATACTCTAGGAAGTCTTAGAGGTTATCTAAGCAGGTTGTAACTAGAGTGATCGTGTGGATCAGTAGACTCTAGAAAAGTCTTAGAGGGTATCTAAGCAGTTGTTCCTGGAGTGATCAGTGTGTGATCAGAAGACTCTGGAAGACTTAGTTGCTGACTAAGTGGAAAACCATTGTAATCCGTGCGATTAGTGGATTAAATCCTCAGTTGAGGTAAATCATCTCTGCGGGGGTGGACTGGAGTAGTTTAGTTAACAACGAACCAGGATAAAAATAACTGTGCAATTTATTTTTATCTGTCAAGTTTTTAAAGCTACACTTATTCAAACCCCCCCTTTCTAAGTGTTTTTCTATCCTTCAGGATTTAGGATGTGCGGCCAGACGATGCTTTAGCATTCGTATTCTCATATTAATTTATTGATTATTTTGCTAGATAATATGTTTGCAAATGCATCTCAAGTCTAAATGACCACATATAGATATAGTTTTTTAAAATGTTACTTAAAGAATTTTAAGTGTCTTTCTACACATAAACCAATTATTAAATAATAAAATTGTTCTCATATATATTATCATCATCAAAACTAAAATTAAAGGTAATTTTTTTCAAATCATTCTAGCTCAACAATCTTAGGAGTAGTAATTGGAAAGTTTAGTAATCACAAGGCATTTTAATATTTGATAAATTCCAATTTATGGCGTAGTTATGTGCATAAATTATGTCTTTATACACACACATATTTTGTGTCCTCATTCTAATGCATGAAAGTTTTGTGTTTTAATTCTCGTACACGTGAAGTTAGTGTGAATGAGATTTCTATGTAAAGTGACTTTTTGTCAAAGTTTACGTGCACAAAAATTCAATTTGGGAGTTTTCTAAAGTGTTGAGGGGAGTTCACCCACATTTTTTTCAACCCTAATTTTTTATGCAAAATTCTTCATCAAAATCTTTTCCCCCCTCCTTTTCCACACTAATTGAATCCATAGAAACCACCGTTATTTCTTACTAATAAGTGATTACATAAGGCCATTTGAAGCTACAAAATACCATATATTCCAATTAATGTACAATAATTTCTATTAAAAAACTATACTATTTATCATCTTATTTTTCTCTTTCATGAAAAAATACCATAAAATACACTAACCTTTGTTGATTTTTTATAATGGCGAATCATTTATAGTTAATAATAATCCTTGTAGCCTTAACTTTACCATTGTTATTTTTTGGTGTAAGGTTATACTTTTTCATACTTTTAACCTCACTATTTTCACATTATATTCATTATGTTTAGTTTTGTTAGAACAAGATTTGTTCTGATCAATTATCTTAGTTTTGATGATAACAATAATATGAATTTTGCTTAAGATAATATGGTACTCTAATCCAATGCAATTTCCTTTTCAGGAAATATATAAAGAGTATGCATAATTCAGCGCTCAGAAGCTTTGTCTCAAAGGGTTCAGCATGCAACATCAGAACATGGTCTGGCAAGACATCAGAAGATGGTCGAAGTAGAATCAGAACATGGGTCTATGGAAGCATCAGAAGAACAAGAGAACAGAAGCACTGAAGTTCTGATGGTATCACGCTCAGAAGCACTTCAAGGTCAGGAGATCAGAAGATGCTCTGCACCAAGCTGTTTGACTCTGATGATATTCAAACGTTGTATTCACAAACATCAGATCAGAAGGAAGTACAAGTGGCAAGCTACGCTGACTGACAAAAGGAACGTTAAAAGCTATTATAGGCAACGTCAGTAGACACAGCGTGAACAAGGCTCGAGGTAGTTGACAAAAGCGTATAACATTAAATGCGATGCTGTACGGAACATGCAAAGCATTAAATGCACTCAACGGTCATCTTCTCCAACACCTATAAATATGAAGTTCTGATGAGAAGCAAGGTTAACGATTCTGCACCAAAACAACTCATATTAACTTGCTGAAACTCTGTTCTACTCAAAGCTCAGAATCTTCATCTTCATCAAAGCTCACTACATTGCTGTTGTAATATATTAGTGAGATTAAGCTTAAACGTTAAGAGAAATATCACAGTTTGTGATTATAGCTTTTAAGAAGCAATTGTAATACTCTTAGAATTGATTACATTAAGTTGTAAGGAACTAGAGTGATCGTGTGGATCAGAATACTCTAGGAAGTCTTAGAGGTTATCTAAGCAGGTTGTAACTAGAGTGATCGTGTGGATCAGTATACTCTAGAAAAGTCTTAGAGGGTATCTAAGCAGTTGTTCCTGGAGTGATCAGTGTGTGATCAGAAGACTCTAGAAGACTTAGTTGCTGACTAAGTGGAGAACCATTGTAATCCGTGCGATTAGTGGATTAAATCCTCAGTTGAGGTAAATCATCTCTGCGGGGGTGGACTGGAGTAGTTTAGTTAACAACGAACCAGGATAAAAATAACTGTGCAATTTATTTTTATCTGTCGAGTTTTTAAAGCTACACTTATTCAAACCCCCCCTTTCTAAGTGTTTTTCTATCCTTCAATTGGCATCAGAGCGCCGGTTCTAAGGTGCAAGCACTTAACCGTGTTTAGAAAAGATTCAGGAAGAGAAAAACGCTTCAGTAAAAGATGGCTGATGAAACTGGAAAGTCTACACCTGCATCTACATCTGGCTCTGCTGAGCAACACAACGGTAACAATGGTTATACTAGACCGCCGGTATTTGATGGTGAAAACTTTGAATACTGGAAAGATAAACTGGAAAGTTACTTTCTTGGTCTAGATGGTGATCTATGGGATCTTCTGATGGATGGTTACAAACATCCAGTAAATGCCAGTGGCGTAAAGCTGACAAGGCAAGAAATGAATGATGATCAGAAGAAGCTTTTCAGGAATCATCATAAATGCAGAACTGTTTTGCTGAATGCTATCTCTCATGCTGAGTATGAGAAGATATCTAACAGGGAAACGGCCTATGACATATATGAGTCCTTGAAAATGACTCATGAAGGAAATGCTCAAGTCAAGGAGACTAAAGCTCTCGCTTTAATCCAGAAGTATGAAGCCTTCAAGATGGAGGATGATGAAGACATTGAAAAGATGTTTTCAAGATTTCAAACTCTTACTGCTGGATTGAGAGTTCTTGACAAGGGATACACCAAGGCTGATCACGTAAAGAAGATCATCAGAAGCTTACCCAGAAGATGGGGTCCTATGGTGACTGCATTCAAGATTGCAAAGAATCTGAATGAAGTTTCTCTGGAAGAGCTTATCAGTGCCTTGAGAAGTCATGAAATAGAGCTGGACGCAAATGAGCCTCAAAAGAAAGGTAAGTCTATTGCATTAAAATCCAATATCAAGAAATGCACTAACGCTTTTCAGGCTAGAGAAGAAGATCCTGAAGAATCAGAATCTGAAGAAGAAGATGAACTGTCCTTGATCTCCAGAAGGCTAAATCAACTCTGGAAGAACAAGCAAAGGAAGTTTAGAGGCGTCAGAAGTTCAAAGAAATTTGAACGTGGAGAATCTTCTGATGACAGAAGATTTGACAAGAAGAAGGTCATGTGCTATGAATGCAATGAGCCTGGACACTTCAAGAATGAATGTCCAAAACTTCAGAAGGAAAATCCCAAGAAGAAGTTTCATAAGAAGAAAGGTCTTATGGCAACCTGGGATGAGTCAGAAGATGATTCAGACTCTGAAGATGAGCAGGCTAACTGTGCGCTGATGGCGACAGAAGATGACGGATCAGAATCTACATCAGAATCAGATTCTGAAGAGGTATTTTCTGAACTTACTAGAGATGAGTTAGTTTCCGGTCTAACAGAACTTCTGGAATTCAAGTCTCAGATTAGTCTCAAATACAAAAAGCTGAAAAAGCTATTTGAATTTGAAACAAAGAAGCTTGAGTTGGAAAATTCTGAATTAAAAGAAAAACTTTTAAAATTATCCAATAATGTTGGATCTCCTTCTGATTCAGAAAAATCCACTCCTAGTCTAAACCATATTCTGAAAGAATATGATTTAAGTTTCAGGAAGTTCTTATCTAGAAGTATTGGCAGAAGTCAGCTAGCTTCTATGATATATGCTGTGTCTGGAAACAAAAGAGTCGGCATTGGTTTTGAGGGTGAAACCCCATACAAACTTGAACCTGTTGATGAAATGAAATTCACATACAAGCCATTGTATGATCAGTTCAAGTATGGCCACTCCCATGATATTAGGCACACTTCACATGCTCAAAGTTTTCACATAACACACACCAAAAAGCATGTGACACAACCTAGGAAATATCATGAAACTCACATTAAAAATTATCATGTTGTTCCTCCTATTGCTTACAATGTTAAACCCAAGTTCAATCAGAACTTGAGAAAATCTAACAGGAAAGGACCCAAGAAGATGTGGGTACCAAAGAAAAAGACTATTTCTTTTGCAGATTCTCTTGGCGACAAAGAAGATAAAAGTCAACATGTCATGTCACCTGGACTCAAGTTGGTCTCAACACTTGAAGGGAAGAAGGACTGTCTTCCAAGTTCTGGTACTTAAATTTGTTGAAGAAACTATGGTCGTAGGAGATCAGAAAAGAAAGTTTATTAGTCTTGGAACCATCTTTTTTGCCTGTTTCTAAATCATTGTTGTTTCGTTCTTGATTGTTCTGAATGCTCTAAATGCTACAGAATATACAATATTGAAACACTGATTGTGGACGAATCAATAAATATCTGGTTTGATGATAAACTTGTTTCTGATGAATCAAAGCAGCTTAAGAATTTCTGCAGATACAGTTTTGTCTTATCAGAAGCTGCAGAACAAAGAAGTGAATCTCCAGAAGCTGTGTATATCAGAAGTAATGGATCAGAAGATCATTCAGATTTATATCAGCACACTTCAGAAGGAGTGTCTCCAGAAGAGAAACTTGATCAATTCAGAAGCAGTGATCGGAATCAGAAGGCGTAAAGCCTATTGAATTTTTCACACCTGTCATCCATTATCTGATGATGAACACGTGTCTCTACGGTCAGTACGATGCGTGCAGTTGAAAAGACGCCGACCTAGGTAACTGTATTAAATCATTTCATTTACCATGCTATCTCTCCTAATGTCATTTCACATTTAATGCAAAATGATTTAAATTATTTTCAAATCTTTTAAATAGCCCGCTTCAACTTCATCCTTTTCTCCTTCTCTCTATTTTGCTGTACATTTTTTTTTCGCTGCATCTGTTTGTTTTTTTCAAACCCTAGTCTTTGCTCTAATCTTACGACATAATCATCATGAACTCTTCCTCTTGTTCATCTTCCTCAAAAGAAAGACTTACTTCTTCACAAATCCTTCTACGAAATTATGAATATGCTCCTTTGAAAACTTGCTTGATACCCACGAAGGACTTGGAGGTTTTATGTGAAACTGCTGTGGACTTAAACAATCTTAAAGCGAATGGCTTTAAGTGTGATGCAAGAATCCTTGAGCAAGGATGGTCCAAGTACCTTAATAGATTGGTTGGTCCAATTTATCCTGATCTTGTGAAGGATTTCTGGGTACATGCAACGGTTACCCCAACGGCCATCATTTCATTCGTGCTAGGGCATGAAGTGGTTATCTCTGAAAAACTGATCAGGAAGCTATACAATCTGAATGATGAAGAAGGTTGGTCTGGTTTTCGACATGCATCTGTTGATTGGTCGATTGTTGAAAAACAAATCTCTAAGTCTTCTGGGATTGACTCGAATAACACAGGCACCTTGAGGCCATTTTATAGAGTATGGGCTGAGATTATTCTGGGTTCTCTTCACCACAGAAAAAGGATGCTCTCCTCTTCTTACATCAGTCCTGATCACAAGCACACTCTTTTCTGCATTGGCAAAAAGCCTGAGATCAACATTTCTCACATTCTGTTTGAGAATCTAAATACTTCTATCCTTGAGTCAAGAGAAGAGGAAAGGGCGAAGTACCCTCATCTTTCAAGAACGACTATTCTGTTTGGAAGAATGATTTCAGACATTCTTACTGAAAGCAAAGTGCTGGACTCCATCAGAAAACTCAATGCATCCCATTTGCTTGGAGTAGTTCAAGGTCCCATTTTTAATGGTGTGGATTTGTTCAGATTAGAACTCATTAAAAATGTACCTTCTGTGTGCCCAAGCTTTCCTGACATTCTCTCAAGAAGAGTTGTTGTTGAAGGTTTTGCCTCCCTGTTTCAAGAAGAACTGCATCAGGTTGTCAAGTCTTACCTGGAAGATTGTGTTAGGAAGCAATCAGATATTGATCCTGCTTGGATCCGTGGCAGAGTACTTCCGTCCAAGGTTGATCTTCTGAAGAAGGATCAGAAGGAACTAAAGGCTAGGCTAAAAAGAAAAGCCCGAGAAGATGAGGCTGAGAAAGCCAAGAAGTTGAGGGTCACCTATGATCCTGACAAGGTGGACTCTGAAGAACGAAGAGATAAAAGGATCAGAGATTCCTTTCGTAGAACCAGATCTTCTTCTTCTGTACAAATCTCCAAACAGGTTTTTACTCCACCTCCTTCTGTCCCTAAACCATCTTTCCAATCACCTCCATCTGAACCAAAAATAAACTTCACCTTACCAAATCCTTCTCCATCATCCTTCTCCTCTCCTATTCTGAACCCCACACCTTTAAGTATTCTTCCCCCAACTCCTTCTGATAAATCTTTCTCACCAATTCCCTTTACAAATACTCCATCCTCGTCTCAATCTATCATTTCTGATATTCCATCCTCATCAATCATTCTCTCAGATATCCCTTCTTCCTCATCCACCGCACCTCCACCTTCTATATCCCATCCCTTACCTACCAGAAAATCCAAACCTTACTGTCTTCTCTACCCTGACTACAAATTCACCTTCAATCCGCCTGAACCTGAACCCTATACCTACCTGGAACTTTTCAGACATGAGGTGATTAGCAGTCTAGACCTTCTGAAGGATGCATTTCTAAATGGTCTGGATGATGTTTCTACAAGAAATCTCTGGAGAAGATTTCGCAAGGATTTTCAAGTAGAAGCAATGGGAGTACAGAAAAGACTAGTGGCTGCTGCCCCTGGTTACCCTGGTTACCTTCTGGAGGATGATAATGGTATATACTACCATCCTCTCAGAAATTGTGTTGCTGCTGAGGAGAAGCCCTTTGTGGATGAATTGGAAGTAGCAAGACTCGCTGCTGCATTGGAAGCCAATCCTTGCAGGGAGATTGTGGTCTGGATACCTCAATATCCTGTTCTACTTGGGGATTTCAAGACCCTCTTTGACTTTCTGAGGGAAAACCCATCTAAGGAAGACCCAAGCTTGGTCATTCCAGAAGTTGTTGACCCACCAGAAGTTGAAGGTCCTTCTGCTCCCAGGAATCTAGCTGCCATTCTTCAGGCTCTTGAGAATGGAGATTCTGAAATTCCTGCTGCAGAATATGGAGATGCTTCTATGCAAGAAGCAGATGCTGAAGATCATGTTGCTGAATCAGATCCTGTTGAGGAAATCCCTGCAAATGATCTATCCATGGAAGCTACAGATCAAGTTGCTATTCCTGTGGTTGAAAGCGGTGAAGCTTCTTCTGATGAATCTTCTCGTCTTGCAAGGACTCTAGAAGAAATTCAGAAGAGACAGGATGAGCAAAGCTCACTCAATGCTGAGTATAGAGCTTTCATGGTGAGGCAAGATGGACACAACAATGAGGTTCAAGAGATGCTGGCCAAGATCTTGTCAAGGCTAGGGCCATCTTAGATTGAGTCTGTGTTGTTTCTTTCTTTTCGTTGCATCTGTCTTTGTGCATCTGATCTTACTTATCTTCATGTACTTCTGTACCTGCTGTTTGAACTTCAATGAAATCATTTTCTTCCTCCGTGTGTTCCGTTTCGTTTGTCTCTGAATCTTTATTTTTGCTTTTTGATGATATGACAAAAAGGGGGAGAAATATGTGATAAATGATTTGATTTAATCAGTTGCTTTTACTAACAAGAACTGCAAGTTCTATATGGTTTAAGTGTTTTGCAGGTATAAAGAAGTGAAAAGAATCTTCAAAGCAAACACAAGAAGCAAAACCATAAGAAGTGTTATTCTGTAAAAAGAATAAGCTCATGGAAACTGAAGCAAGCCGAGTGCTGTCAAGCTTCAGAAATCAGAAGCAAGAAAGAAGAATGAATCAGAAGCACTGATAATAGAATTTGATCCATATTTGTCTATTTGCTCTGACAAAATTCTATTTGCTCTGATACATTATTTTAGCCTATATGGCTCTGATACATATCATGTGTTCTAATATACATTTTATGTTCTGACTCGTTCATGCTGACTTTTGTCGTTTAGTTTTTGTTCTGTAACATTTCAGGATGTAGATATGCTCTGATGATGCTCTGGTACATTCAACAATGTTCTGATACAAATCTAGCATGAAGTGATGTTGGCAGAAATTCAAGCTCTGAAGCTATCCGAGGGAAGCAGAAATCAGAAGCTGTGAATGTTCTAAAGATCCAGAAAATTCAAGTTCTGAAGCTGTCCTAGATGGAAGCAGAAATCAGAAGCTGTGAATGTTCAGAAGATCAAAGAAATTCAAGTTCTGAAGCTGTCCTAGATGGAAGCAGGAATCAGAAGCTGTGAGTGTTCTAAGGATCTAAAGAAATTCTAGTTCTGAAGCTGTCCAATGGAAGCAGAAGTCAGAAGCTATGAATTCTCTAAAGACAGAAGCTTATGTGATCGTCTCTACCGAAATAATCAGGGAAGTCTTTTATTAAAGTTCTTCGAGTATTTATTTCAGGGGGAGATTATTTATCTCAGGGGGAGATTGTTAATCTCAGGGGGAGACATATTCATATGCTTATGCTATAGCTGTGTAATTTGTCTTTTGCCGTCTGCTCTTTCTGATCGCAAATTCATATCATTTATATATGTTTTTGTCATCATCAAAAAGGGGGAGATTGTTAGAACAAGATTTGTTCTGATCAATTATCTTAGTTTTGATGATAACAATAATATGAATTTTGCTTAAGATAATATGGTACTCTAATCCAATGCAATTTCCTTTTCAGGAAATATATAAAGAGTATGCATAATTCAGCGCTCAGAAGCTTTGTCTCAAAGGGTTCAGCATGCAACATCAGAACATGGTCTGGCAAGACATCAGAAGATGGTCGAAGTAGAATCAGAACATGGGTCTATGGAAGCATCAGAAGAACAAGAGAACAGAAGCACTGAAGTTCTGATGGTATCACGCTCAGAAGCACTTCAAGGTCAGGAGATCAGAAGATGCTCTGCACCAAGCTGTTTGACTCTGATGATATTCAAACGTTGTATTCACAAACATCAGATCAGAAGGAAGTACAAGTGGCAAGCTACGCTGACTGACAAAAGGAACGTTAAAAGCTATTATAGGCAACGTCAGTAGACACAGCGTGAACAAGGCTCGAGGTAGTTGACAAAAGCGTATAACATTAAATGCGATGCTGTACGGAACATGCAAAGCATTAAATGCACTCAACGGTCATCTTCTCCAACGCCTATAAATATGAAGTTCTGATGAGAAGCAAGGTTAACGATTCTGCACCAAAACAACTCATATTAACTTGCTGAAACTCTGTTCTACTCAAAGCTCAGAATCTTCATCTTCATCAAAGCTCACTACATTGCTGTTGTAATATATTAGTGAGATTAAGCTTAAACGTTAAGAGAAATATCACAGTTTGTGATTATAGCTTTTAAGAAGCAATTGTAATACTCTTAGAATTGATTACATTAAGTTGTAAGGAACTAGAGTGATCGTGTGGATCAGAATACTCTAGGAAGTCTTAGAGGTTATCTAAGCAGGTTGTAACTAGAGTGATCGTGTGGATCAGTATACTCTAGAAAAGTCTTAGAGGGTATCTAAGCAGTTGTTCCTGGAGTGATCAGTGTGTGATCAGAAGACTCTAGAAGACTTAGTTGCTGACTAAGTGGAGAACCATTGTAATCCGTGCGATTAGTGGATTAAATCCTCAGTTGAGGTAAATCATCTCTGCGGGGGTGGACTGGAGTAGTTTAGTTAACAACGAACCAGGATAAAAATAACTGTGCAATTTATTTTTATCTGTCGAGTTTTTAAAGCTACACTTATTCAAACCCCCCCTTTCTAAGTGTTTTTCTATCCTTCAAGTTTGACTTTTCTTTGAAGATTTCATCTTATCGTGTCAAATATGAGATTAGAATAGCAAGTGTTTTTTCTCTAAAGTCACTTGTGTAATTGTTCTTTCTTCCTTTGAAGTATTGTTCACTGCAATGCACAACATAATGAGAAACAGTGGAGCTGTCTAGAAGAAGGTAATTCAAGATTAAAGAGTTTCATGACTAAAATAAAAGGTAAGAATGTAATAAACTAGATCTGAAATCATAGGAATTGCATATGTAGGATGACCACACATGCTTAAATTCCTTATTTTTTTATGGGAAGAAGGAAATTTCTAAGTCCTAGTGAGAGTGATTCAATGAATTAAATATGTATTCGGTAAATTGAGCCTAGAATGAGAAATATAAAGATTATTAAAGTGCGATGTGTATATGAGAAAAGGTTATGAGAATGATATATGTATACTTGTAATTTAAACTGAATTGATGCCATGATCATATGTTATAATAATTATTAATTGAAACTCTCGTGAATTGACTAATGTTGTTAATTGTTCATGAAAGTTGTTAATAACTATGATCACAATAACACAACCTTATATTGTGAACTTTATGTATTGTAAATGATTTAATGGCGACTTTATAAATAATGTGTTGTGAATACAAGCCATTATTCTCTAATTAAGTGAGTTGTGTTAAATGATATGTAATTTGATTCTCTCATAGTTAATTATACGATGTGTTAAATGTGACAAGACCTTCCAAGGTAAGATACTACTTGGGTCTATGAAGGGATAAATACAATGTTTGAGTTTATGATCCAATGTATAAATTGTTTTCATATAGGCAGAGTGTGGCAAACTCAATGACAACATTAAAGCAACTGGAAAACTCATCTAAAACAATGAAGTCGCCATCTATGGTTTATTTATCCCACGAGATGGGAAAGGTAAGCCAGATAACAACGAGATAGGAGGGCCAATTTTGGGGTGCAACAAACATGAATCAATTATAATTGGTCCAAAACAACGGAGACATGTTTGTTATATTATAATGGTATAAATAGGGGGATTGCTAAGTGACTTGACGAAGCACTTCATTTTTCCAAAGTTATCATGCAACTCTTTATACTTTAGCGTGTCAACTAAGGGATATCACAATGAGTTGAACGAACCTATAAGGACTTGAATATGTTTGACTCCATTTAAACATATTGCCATATTCCTCATCAAGTGTTCAAAGTAGAGGTACCAATGGGGACAATGTCTCAATAAAGAGTATTGAATTGCATTTTTAAATTTTCGTGAAAAATGTCCAAGTGTTTCTTGAAGTGTTTGGGAAAACACTAGTGTCAAGTGAATGCTAATGTTTTGTGTTTATATGCATCATAATAAACACACGGGTTTTCCCAACATATTAGAAAATTTAATAGTGTATTGGCAGAACACTAGGGAATATGGGAATTGATGGAAGCCTAAAATGAATGATATAAAAAAGGTGGAAGTGCACATTAATAATAAGGAAGCTTATACATCAATCACCACTGATAATTATATGACGAGAGCATGTCGGGGTCTGATTCAGTCAATTGAGGTCTTATTCAATCATGCTTGAGAGATTCAAGTAAATCACATTTATGTAGATGCAAATAAATGCGCGGATGTTCATCTAAGATTATGAGCGAGCAATAATAATGCTCTTATTTAGCATGATGTTTGCCCTTAAGATTAGAGAAAAATTTATCGTTTAGATCTTGTTAGACTTTGTTAGACTATAATAATTAGAGATTGGGTTTCTTTTTCTATTTGGGCTTTAGACCTATTGTATAAAAAAACACAAGTTTTTTGTGTCGGAGTGTGGTTAAGAACAAACCAAGACTATGAGAAAGATTGGGTTTCTTGGACAAACACAAAAACCCTATTAGGTTTTCACGAAAGAGATATAAGAGAGAAGAAAGAAAAGAAGAAGAAAAATTAGGATTGGTAGTAATTGTTTTTTATTCATTTTCTCTATTAAAGTTTACAGATTACAAGTGAATAACAACAATCAACATCTCTCAACAACTTGAGAAAACTAGTCTATTTATATACTATTAAGATAACTTAAGCTACAAGCTAACTTAAACAATTAGGCTAAATAAATAGGCCCAATTTGACATGCTAGCAAACCTAGCATTATCGACCACTGCATGCTAGAATACTTTTTTACTACAACATGCAGGACATCGACATCAGCATGTGAACAAACTTCGACAACAAGCCCAATCTCTTTCAAACCAAGAAACCTATTCCTATTGAGATACTAGAGTTCGATCCAAAATATCACAAATCTCCACCTTGAAATAAATTCTATAACACAAGGGAGCTAAAAGCTGCAATCCCTGCCGACAAACTTCATCACGACTTGGGGTGAGCTAAAGGCTGCATTTCTCGTGCGATATTTTCTACTGAGTAAAATGGCACAAATCAGGAGTGAGATATAAAATTTTAGACGGGATGAGTGAGAATCACTATTTAATTTTATGGAGCGTTTTAAGGATATACTAAGATTGTGCCCATTTCACGGGCTTGAAAAGTGGCTCGTTGTTCACACATTTTATAATGCTCTCCTCTACTCCACAAGGATGATCCTTGATGCAACTTCTGACGGAGCCCTTATGAATAGCTCTAAGGATGTAGCCTATAATACTATTGAGGATATGGTAAAAAACCATCATTTGTGGAGAAACGCCCGTGAACTTACTAGAAAAGTACCTCAAAAGGGTGGACTTTACGGAGTTACTCCCTTTAACCACATAAATGCTAAGGTATTTGCTTTGTACCAAAAGATAGAAAATCTAAGCATAACCCATGCACCTCCCGCAACTGCTGCAGCTCCGGCTGCTCCCGCAGTTCTTTTTTGTGGAATTTGTGGAATAAACGGTCATACTGCTAATAATTTCCAAATGATCCTCATTAAAGGAAGCACTCCATATAGTGTTAACCATATTAATAACAACCACCATGGTAATCCGTACTCAAACACCTACTACCCATGGTGGAGAAATCGTCACGACTTTTCTTATAAGAACAACCAACTCCAACCATCATATCCGCCCCTAAGAATTCAAATCTAGAATGGTGATAGAGAATTTTTTGGCGACTCATGCCAGAATGAAGAATTTAGGAACCAAAATCTCCATACTAATGAAATTTTTAGACAATTAACCACATAGGTAGAATCAATTGCCATTCATAAAAAATGTCGGAGAATTAAATCTCGAAAGTTGTACAACAACAAACCTTATTATATGTTCTTCACGGGTCCTTTCTCGAACAACCTGAGCATAATCTCAAGGGACATATAATGCTATAACAATTCTATTCCTATAGAGGTTTACAAAAGCCAATATATAAACCCGATTTAAAAAGTTTGTGAAGTTGCTGAAAAATCTGTACATTAACATTCCTTTCATAAAGGCTATATCTCAGATGCTCTCCTATGCAAAATTTCTGAAAGAGATCTTCTTTAAAAAGCGAAACTAGCACTGACTACAAAATGTAGCGCCATAATTCAGAATAACTTACCACCTAAGCTTAAGGACCGAAGGAGTTTTTCAATGCCCTATGTTTTCAAAACGATTTGAGAGGGCGTTATCTGATTTAGGGGTCAACATTAGCTTGATGCCCCTATCTGTGTGTAAAAATCTTGACCTCGGTGTGATGAAGCCCAATAATATTTCTTTACAACTGGCATATACGTCACTTTAGTATCAAGTTGGGATACTGGAAGATGTGCCCGTAAAGAACGGGAAATTGTTTATACCCACTAATTTTGTAATCATGGAGATAGAAAAGGATTCTAAAATCCCTATCATTTTAGGTAGACATTTCCTAGCCACGGCTGGTGCCATTATAAATGTAAAACAACGAAATCTCTCCTTTGAAGTAGGGGACGAGAAAATTGAGTTTGTTTTAGCCAAATCAATGAAAAATCCATCCTTTAAAGACTCTTATTTTAGTCTTAACACAACTGATCAAGATGTCAAGAAAAGGTCCCAAAAGTAAAAAAAAGAAACCTCTAACACCAGACCTCAAATATGAACCTCCTCACAAAAGAAAGAAAGAAAAGGGTAAATAGTTTAGGAAATGGTTAAATGTGTTAAAATGGACCCCTAAGGCTGTTAAGAACAGTGATAGTGATTCAAACTCGAATGAAGCGCCCTTTTGATCATGAGGGGGAAAATAGTCAAGCTGAAAGACTTTAAACAAAGTGTTACATAAGAGGAAACCCACGATTTTTCTAACTAATGTGTTTGTTTTTGTGTGGTTTATCTTTGTTTTTAGGTGAATATAAGACTCATAAGGTTGTCGATGCCGATGGGAAGATGATGCAACAACTAATGTTACAATTTCCACTTTCTTAGTGAGGTTCATTGTGAGTTTGACCCTTTCTACTTTTGTTAAAACATTGCGAACAATGTTTAGTTTAAGTGTTATTTTTAATTTTTTGGGGAAGGGAGGAGGTACTTCCCTTATGTCATTTTATTTTGCTTTGTTTTTTTTTTTTTTGTGTTTTGCTTTATTTTGTTTTGTTGTGCACCACTATTAAATTCTCCCTGAATTAGAACTATATGAAAAAATTTCTTGAAAAATCTTTTTGATTGTGATTTCACTGAGAAATTGTATAGAATCTGAGGGATGAGAAGTTAAGTTTAAGGACCCCGAGAAAATTTGATAATTTATACATTGTTTGAACTCTTAAGTTTCTCAAATAAGATATCGATTCATGTCGTAGTAGCCCTTGAGGAACCTCCCTTGTAAGAACTCGAGGCCTGCTACGGGTGGATGTAGAAACTGCTATGGGTCGTAGCAGGCTTCAACAATTACAAGTTTTCCTTTTCCATTGTTCAGTTTCTCTTACCTCTTAGGATTCCGATTGTTTTCTTTATATTAAAACGTTTTTAGCACCAAAAGAACACAAAATTGAAGGTTTGTTTTATCGAGTTTACTTTCTTTGCAACTTTATTCCAATTGTTTTAGGGAGAATAAAACACCATCTTATGTCGTAGCTTTATTTTATCGAGTTTACTTTCTTTGCAACTTTATTTCTATCAAGTATTGTACTTAACACTATCTTTTGCTAGCTTTTATGTCTTTCTAATTCTCCCATTGTCGAACTCACTGGCGATATGTTAGTTGTTGAGTTTTCCCATGAGAAGGGTTGGCGTAGTATTTGGTTAGAAGTTGACTCATTGGCTGTGGTTCGAGCATTCTCTCCTCCTTTCAAAGTGCCTTGGCAAGTTCAGAATCGGTTTGATCAATTGTGTTAATATCATTGACAGTATGAATTTTGTGGCTTTTCGTATATTTAGAGAAGATAATAGTTGTGCGGATTCCTTGGCTAACAACGGTCTAACGGTGTCAGAATACACTAACTATAATTGCATTCCAAATTTTTTGAGAGCAGATTTTGTAAAGAATAAGCTTGGTCTGCCTTTCTTTAGGTTCATTTCTTCGTGAGAGACTTTCGGTCTAATCTTGTGCTCTTTTTGTTTCGTTTTTTTTATTTCAATGAAACCTTATTAAAAAAATTGAACATAATGATTTGGTTTAATATAAAAAGTTTTAAATAGTTATACATACATTGTATTGATAATTTGAAAGTAATATAAAGTAAAAAGAACAGTGAGCGGTTAGTGAAAGTGGAATATTTCAAACCAACATGTAATAAAAAAAACTACCCCACTTTAGAATCCTAAACAAACTTGAGGTTTGATTTTTTTTACTATAAATCCTATCATGTTTCCTTCTTAGACACAATAAAAAACAATTTAATTAATGAATTATATTTTTTTAGTTTTCCAATTTAATAAATAAATAAATTAAATAAGTATCTCCTATTTTTAAAGCATTTTTAAGTTTGTAATAAAAGTAAATTAATATTGACAATGACTAAATTAACTTTATTAGCTTAAAGAATTATTTAAGAGACTTAACCATTATATAAGATATATAAGATATTCCGTTTGTCTCTAATCATAATAATAAGAAAATAAAATTAGGGGTGACAATTGGATCTATTAAACAAAAATTCACCTGATCCGTCCATTAAAAAATCCATCCGATCCGTCCATTAAACTAAAATTAAATTAATGGGTTTGATCCAATTCATCCACCAAATCAAATGGATAGACCAAATCCATCCATCTCATAATGTAAATCCAATGGATTATATTTATTATTTATTATAAATATTTTTATTAAAAATATATTAAAATTTTAATTGAACAATTTTTCAAAAATAAAAAACAAACAAACAAACCAACTTTCATTTTCTCTCTCTTAATTGTATCGTTTTCTCCCTCTTAATCTATCGTCAAAACTTTCATCTCTTTCTCAATACTAACCCTAATTTCAATTTCTTCCTCAAATTCATCTCAAAGCTGCAAATTCGACATAGCTGATTTGTCACTTTTTTCCCTCTTTCGCGCAAAGGTAACGCTTCGCAATTTTTCCTTCCATTTCACACTTTCTCTTTCAATTTCGCTTAGATCTCACTGAACTTTTCTTCGATCTGTGGTTTCTCTTTGTTATTATTTCGTTTTTTCTCTATTCCGTGTACATTGTTTGATTTTTTCGTTTCGAAATTCATGTGTTTGATTTTTGTTTCGAAAAGTGTGATTAGATTGGCTCTTGAAAATGAATAGCAGAAGCACAAAGGCTATTAATTAGATTGACTTTTCTTGTTAATTATTGAAGTGGAAATTAGTATATTGCTTATGCTGCATATAGAGAAAAAATTGCAAGGATGGATACCGTCTCATTTTACCAAGTGATGACATGCTTTTTGTGTGCATAGAAAACCATGTAGTGTAAAACATTGCAAATAAGTGACTATCTAATTGTAGAAAAATTCATATGAGAACCTGTTATTGGTATCAGTAGTTTCAGAAGTATTATTAAACTAATTGGTGAGATAACTATTGGAATGATAGCTATATAGGTAAATGTTTGTTTAGTTTCCTCATATTGTTTTGAGAGTTTTGAGATTGATGTTTTGTTTTTAATCTTTGTTGATTTACTTGCTCTGTTTCTTGCAAGAAAAGAAGATTTCGAGACATGAATTAATACAAAAGTGAGACAAATTGCTAAAGACAAGTTGCTGATTCCGGCCATCAAGTCTTACAGAACAAAGGTGCAAATAATTTATTTTCTGGTTATTCTAATCTCTATTGATTTTAAGGTTGTATTGTATTTAAACAAATGTGTTTCAATGGTAAGAGTAGGCAATCATGTAAAGGGTTGTTTTGGAATAAACTGTGAACAAGTTCTTTTAAACACACCTTAACTGTTTAATTTATTCATTTTCGTGTTCGTGTATGTGTCTATTTCATAGTTGAAAACAACTCTAAATCTCTTTTCCTCTTACTTTTTCAATCAAGAAGGGAATGAGGGGTTATGCTAGACTAGACCCACCTTTTTTAGTAAAAGGTTGTAAAGGAAATAACCATGTAGACAAGAGTGCAAGGTCCTCCCACTTTTAATGTAGTGTGGTCCTACTATTCATCATTATTGTTGACTATTCCTTTGCTTGCAATCCAGTTTAAGACTTTTTTGTAATTGAATATGTTTCTTTAGCCCCAACCATCTCAATTATTTCTCATGAAAATGTAAAATATGGAAGCTTAACTAATTGGTTTCTTCCTTTGGAAGATGTGCTGTAAATGTCATCATGCCTTGTCTGGTATTACTAAAATATTTTTGGTTGGTATACTGAGGTTGTTAGGTGGTGAGGGAGTACAACTTGCAAAGTTGATCTCTGATAAGTTAAAAGCTTTTTTTCAAGAATATCTCAAGTCCTCAAATGAAGCAAGCACTTCATCTTCACAAAGGTCAATTAGAGGTAGTCCAAACATTCCCTCAAATGACTTACAAGATTTCGGGACTTATGAAAGTAAATTGTGTGGACCATCAAAACAAGAGTCTGATTTCGAAACTTATTTAAATGAAAAAAAATTGAACATGAGCAATATGCTGATTTGGATGTTTTGCAATATTGGAAAGAAAATGAGGGTAAATATCCCAAACTTTCTATATTGGCACGTGACATTTTGAGCATTCCAATTACTACAGTTGCATCAGAATCAACATTTAGTATAGTTGGACGTATACTTGACAAGTCTCGAAGCGCTCTTGCATCTGATAATGTTGAAGCATTGTTGTGTACACATGATTGGCTTTGTGGAACTCCAGGTTAGTATCTACTGTGACACTCCATATTTTCTTAAATTAATTTAATTAATTTTTAAATTGAATGATAAGAATTATTTGGCATTTTATTGAATTTATTAGAGAATCGTCAATAAATAAGGTTATTGGGCCAAGTTGTGGTTAGTAATGGAAGGGGTGTGATTGGTAGGCCCTATTACTAAAGTTATTTTGCTTTATTTTCATAAATAAGATAATTGGGAAAAGGAGAGAATAGAAGCAAAGGAGAAGAAAAGTTCAGAACGTGAGAAGAGCAGAGAACGTGAAGAAGCGCGAAGAGAGGAAGACTCAAGATCAACCTTAAGGTAAGGGGGGACTCTTCCATTTAGCATCTATTATGAGATTATAGATGGTGGGATTGAATGAGTATGTTGTTTATGTCGATTGTGATACTTGTTAGGTTTTGGAATAATTGGGGTTTTGGGAAATTTGATGAATTGTCTGAATAATGTTATGTATGATGTTAGATTACCATTAAAACGTGCTAAAGTTGTGTTAAAATGTGTATTCTTGTACTGTTTGGTGATTTAACATGTCATAGTGTAATACGGTGAACTGACTTTTAAAGAAATGTTGCGGATAGCAAGAGTCGCCACCGACTTTTATTTTATCCAATTGGAAAGGCTAAAAGAACAGAAAAAGACCTTTTAAAAAGATTTTGAGTTCGGGGGGTAAGTTATACAAAGGGAAGGTGTAAGGAACCCTTTGTATCCATGGTTATCCATGGGCTCTTAATTGCTTGGCTCGCTTTTGTATTGTTTGAAATGTTTGAAAAGGAGGTGTGAAAAGTAAAAACTTTGAAGAAGAACTTTAGCTTGTAAATAAGCATAGTCTTTTTGAATTTGATTTGAAAAGAGTGGGAAAAGAGTTTTGAATATAGAGCAAGCAATTAATAGCAACTACCCTAAGTTTGAAAAATTGTTCTTTTAGTCTTTCGGGTGAAAAGGATCTATCCATACCATAAAAGGGCAGGAAGTCTTTCAATTGGATGTTTTTAAGGGTCATCGAGAATGATCGTTCGCCATAAGACTGTCCCTTGCCATAAAGAGGGCAGGCAGTCTAAGGGAAGGATATAATAGTCATTTAAGGCATCATGCGAGGATACCTTAGCAATTTGGGACAATCATTTTATAAGGCAACCTCGAGGGAGTTCCAATAACTTTGAAGGCGACAGGCAACATAACATTGCTTTAGGTATCCTCGGAATCGAGGGACTTGACTATTTTTAGGCAACAAAATTAAGGCAACCAATTAATAAGGCAACAGTATAAGGCAACAAGAGGGATTACCCTAAAGGTGTGTGTGTGGCACAATCACGTGGTTAACTTCAATGACATTTATCTTATAAATTAGTGATCTATGTTAATTCAAGACTTGCACTCCCTAGGATTACTAACCACGCAGTTTAAAATTGCAGAAATTAAAGGCAGAAAATAAATTCCTACACTATTACAATAAACACCTGCGGGGATGGGGATTACAATAAAAACCTGTAGGGGAATGCGGAAATTAAAAGGCGGAAAAAATAAGAGGGATCAATAATTATCTTTGAACGCTTTGATCTTCTCGAACCCTCGATTGACTCTGAAAATTAAGAGAAAAAATAATAGGGGGTGAGTGTATGTGGAATTCCTTGACATTGAAAATAAACCTTAATTTAACCTATAAGGCAAAAATTAAGATAAAATTTAAATAAGAAAAGGATTAGAACTTAGCTTTTCGATTGCCATGGCGCGTGGTCAGAAGATCTTGGATTAACCCTGAAAATTGGGCACGAAGAAGAAAAATGTCAGTGCATTAACTGATTTAAACCCTAATTGATTACAAACCCTAGAAAGTTTACAAACCCTAAAGGGTTATTTAAGAAAATTTATTGTGACCCAAAAGGTTTATAGGGCTAAAAAATGCATTAGTGGATAGTGATCATGATGGAAAGAAATAATTAAAACAAAATCAGGGTTTAAAGCAACCAATTTAAATATAAAAGTTGAATATGTTTGAGAATTTAAAGATAAAATCGAAAGTTCGATTAAATAAATTAAAGAGTCATGAAAATATTTACTTAATAAAATATTTAATTAAAAAAATTACTAATAAGTATAAAATAGGAGAAAAGAAACAAAAGGGATTATATAATTAAAATAAAAAAAATAAAAATTTAAATAAACTTAGCTTGGATCAGGTGGTCCATGCTTCTGCAGACTCAGGGTGGTCCTTCACGCTCAGGTACGTTGGATCTGACATTTGTGATGATCCGATGGTGATGCGTGATGGTACAGTGTAAACACACGTGAGCACGCTGCACAGAATCGGTTATAGAAACCTGGAAAAATAATATGTGTATGGTGTGGGGGTCGAACCCACACCCTAGGCCTTCCTCACGCTACCATGTTGTCATATGAGCTATTTTGTTTAGTTGTATATTGGATAACAAAAAATAAACAAATATGAAAACAATTCAAAATAAACCAAATTGGGGCCCACTGGCTGCGCGTATGACCAATGGTTGTTGGAGAGAGAGATCCAATTTTTTGACCGGCCAATGATAATTCCCCACACGTGGTCAAAGGGTCTTCAGTACTATTCATCTTCTTCTTCCATGATACATGCGGATTTCGCTGCGAAATTACTCATGGAATTACCTGCGAATTTTGTAACGATTTCTGGAAATTCTTAAATCCTGCAAATACGATTCAAACAAACACATATAGCGATCCAGGTCTACTAATTAGCAAGCTATGAATTGAATGGGACCATCGTTTTGGTCTAGAAGGGGCTGTATCGTGCAAACCGAACCAAGAGAGCTCCTTGCCCTAACCATGTTGTTTCTCTTGCTGCGCGTTAAAGCTTCCATTTAAGGACTCAAATCTCCTCTAGAATATGTCATGAACTCAAACAAACAGTCAAATCCCATTAAAACATACGAATACATGCAATTCGAAAATTAAGAGACATGGATGAACATGAACAACATAATATGAGTATTTACGTGGCATGGGACTTATGCTTTAGTTCTTGCTTACCCTTTGATACCTTGTGAATAAATTGGGACGGTTTGTATGGCTTGGTGATGACTGCAACTTGTGATACAACTTCATACCCTTTTTTGAGATTTTTTGTAAGTTGGAACCCTAGCTTGTTCTCCTAATTTTCGTCCCCCCTTGCTGAATGTGTGTTGTGAATATATAAGGGATGAAATTAGGGTAAAAAACTTGCTTGGAAATCAAGTTGATTTGTGAGAGAAATTTTGAAGATGATTTGATTGAAAATTCATTCAAATCTTTCTATTTTTGCTTCATTCTCTTTCCAATCAAGCTTTCACGAAATTTTAATCAAATATTTGATTTTGGGACATTGGATATAATTAGAAAATAAATCCCATGATTTAAATCAATTATTTCATATTTTATTTGATTTATTAATATTTAAATGAATAAAATTCACATAAATAAAAATAAATGTTGTAAAAATAAAATAATTGGCTTAAGAGAATTTATTTGGCCCATAGACACGTTAGAAACCCAATAGTTAGGCCCATTATCTCAAAAACACAAAATTATGCAATTTAGTATTTTATGATTTCCTTGAAATTTGACCAACTTGTACCAAGCGTATCTCATTCAATTTTTGTCATATGAAGATGTTCTAGGACTTTTTGGAAAGCTTGAAGAGTCCTCTAACCAACCTTTTTGGTCTCATCTCAATTGAATCTACCATGTTCAAGATATGAGCTTTGAAAAAAATGGTTTTTGCAATCTTTTTAGAAGGACCTGTAATGTTTTGGCTTATATCTCTCAAATGGTGCATTTGTGGCCTTGGCTTGTGAGATACAAAGTTGTAGAGAATTTAATTTCCTTCAAGATAGGCTTTGGTTGGGAAATTTTTGATGCTCCATGTGAAAGTTATGGCTGGTCAAAGTTGGGTTGAGTTTCTCCTTAAGACCCTAATTTAGCAACTTTTGAAGTTCTTGATTTCTGATCTTTTCTTGATGAACCATGATCAATACTTGATCAAATGGTGAATGATACTTCAATATGAGGATGTTGACAAAAAATCAGGAGTTTTGACTGTGCTTTGACCACAGTTGATTTTTAGGTCAACTCAGTCGATTATTGGTCGTTTGGACCATTGAGTGAGCAATCTTTTGAATCAAAGCTCGAAACTTGGCATGAGGATACTTTGAATCATGTGAGAGGCCCTGGAGTCTAATAGAGGTATCAGAACCCGACTTTCCTTTGAGAAAGGCAAAAACCTAGTTGGAGGGCTGTTGTTTAAGATAGTGTATACTCAGTCAAGCATTGAGACTTTGATATTCAAGTGAACTTGAGTATGAAAATGTGGTGGGCAAATTTTGGGGTATGACAGCTGCCCCTGTTCAATTTTCTTAAACCTGAAGATGTAGATTGGCCTGTGTGCCTATCGGAGTCTGAAGGTAGAAGAGGATTGAACACTAGAATACCCAAGAAATTTGCCCTTGCTGAGATAGGGACTTTTTGTAGGAGATGGGCTTAAAGATGCCATCCAAGCAGAGTATTGTCGGAGATGGGCTTAAAGATGTCATCCGGATCGATAAATTTTGAAAGTCAGAATGAATCGTACGTTAGATTATATCTGAATTTGAAGTGTTGAGAAGTAGTTGTTGAATGTTAATCGTGTCATTTTTGTTCGTAGTAACAGAATTTAGACTTTGACAGTTGATTGCGTCTACCTCGTTTGTGATGATAGAATTAGATCTTGTAAATAGAATACCATAACGGGTCATACATTAGACCATATATGATAGAGGACGTCAGAACGAGTCATGCATTAAACCATATCTGAAGGAGAATATTAGATCATATCTGTTGGAGAGTGTCAAAACGAGTCATACATTAGACCATATCTGAGGAAGGATACCAGAACGAGTCGTACATTAGACCGTATCTGGAAGTAGTACATTAGAACGAGTTATTCATTAAACCATATCTGAAGGAGATTACCAGAACGAGTCATACATTAGACCGTATCTGAGGAAGGATACCAGAACGAGTCGTACATTAGACCATATCTGGAAGTAGGACATCAGAAAGAGTTATTCATTAAACCATATCTGAAGGAGAATCCCAGAACGAGTCATACATTAGACCATATCTGATGAAGGATGTCAGAACGAGTTATTCATTAAACCATATCTGAAGGATAATGCCAGAACGAGTCATACATTAGACCATATCTGATGAAGGATGTCAGAACGAGTTATTCATTAAACCATATCTGAAGGATAATGCCAGAACGAGTCATACATTAGACCATATCTGACTGAGAATACCGGAACGGGTCATACATTAGACCATATCTGATAGAGAATGTCAGAACGAGTTATTCATTAAACCATATCTGAAGGATAATGCCAGAACGAGTCATACATTAGACCATATCTGACGGAGAATACCGGAACGGGTCATACATTAGACCATATCTGATAGAGAATGCTTGCTTGTTAGAGTTGATAAGTTATTTGGTGAAGTTTTGGAATGTAAAAGGCTTGTCAGAATGAATCTTCAGCTTGATTATATCTGAGAGAAATGCTTGTCGAGGCGGAACTTGAAAACAACGTTAGAAATATGCAATGTCATGATGCATGTATTATATAGTAATGTATGCAATGTATGAATATGATGTATGACTGATGCTGTTTGGAGTGTTTTGAGAAAATAAGTCTCTGTATTGCTGTGATTCTGATGCCTGGTCTTGTCTTGAAGATATGCAGCTGGGAATTTATGATTTCTGCTTGGGGATGAAAGCAATTTGAATGATTGATCCTTGATGTACCCTTAATGGGGATAGGAGAAATGAATAGACCATGTTGGAGGAGAGCAAAGTGTCGGAGAACCGGCAGTGCTGAAGACGTGAATTCCGTTGAGGAGCTAAGTCTTTGTTAGGACGAGAACTTGAAAGTATCTCTTTAATGATTACTCTGTGGGGGTATGATCCTGTGTAATCGGTTTTGTAGGAAGATGTGGATGTCTTAAACATTGCCCCCAGTGGTTATAGCACTTACCATTCTTGGACTCGCATTGATTGGAACACTAGTGAGTATTGATCGAAGTGTTGAATATGCCTTGTATATCTTTGCCCCAGCTATTAGGGAATTTTGAAGACATTCTCCTTGCGAGGACTTTATGAGATGTGTACTATGGGTGACATGCCCCTAGTACTTAATATGATGCCCCTGACTGATCGGGAAGTAGCTTCAGACCCACTAGGGTATATGCCTCTGATTGTTTTGGCATTTTTTGGAGATTCTTGGAATCTTGACCTGATTGCCCCAGATTGATTAGGCAAAACGTGTCATGCCCCTTTGCATGCGTAGGAGACATTGCTTCTTGGAGTAATCTTGTTTGTCGGGATAACTTTCAGTCATTAGTTGTACCCTGTGCAAGTTCTTTCTGATGCTAACATTTGAAATTATGTAGCAGAATATGTTTAATAATGAATTCATGAGATGCAATGCATACGTTTGTCTTGAGTTTTTGAAAAAAACATTAAAACAAGAGATGTAAAAGCGTGATATTTGTAAAAACATGCTATTTTTTGTAGAAGCAAAATATCGACTCAGCATTTTAATAAACCTTAAGGAGTCGGGATACCTTTTTGGTGACGGTATGCTTTCGAACTAACCATGCTTCAATTAGGACTTTCAAGGGTTGTAACGTGGCTTGGTTCACGGTTTAAGAAACAAAGGATAAAGGCTCAAAATTTGATTGTGCCCACCCCTCTTCGTGATGATCTTCAGTCCTAAGCTCAGTTAACCTTTCGTTTAAGTCATAGCATAGCTTTTGAAGTCGTAACATTGACATTTGATGATGGTTTCAGCACCGGAAGTTTATTTGGACAGGCAGTCCTCCTTTTTTGTAATTCTTTTCTTTTGTCGAGGATTTGTAGCAACCTCTTTTTTTGACTTTCTTATCCCTTAACTTTTGCCTGAACTGTTTATTTTGAGCTTACAGTCAGCGGGATGTTTGATTCTCGATAAGTCTCCTTCATAGGTTTTGACTTAATTCTTATTTTTCTTTTGATAGATGTTGACTGCCTGACTTAATGGTTACAGAAACCCATCATTATTTGTGAAAACAGCAGCTAGTATAATTGAGTTAACTGAGTAACTACCCTGCCCCAGGTTATGATTGAGGGTTTTAAATTGTACAAGAAAGAAAACTCCTACGCCTTAGGCTCAAAGGGGTTGACAAGGGATTAGCATCCTTATATCTCCACTGTTTAGGAATTGAAACAATGCCTGTACATCGTCAACATAGTCCATTCAAAAGCATATTGTATGAGGTTGCGGTATCGTTTTCGTCATCCTCCCTCAAAAGGCATACAACTTTTAGCAGGAGTCGAGTATCACAAAACATATGCAAAGTAAAGACATAATTTAAAAAGAGTGATAGCGAAATAAATTACTCAAGACAAACATATGCAATGCACTGATGATGATTATTAAAACAGATAATGTCTATCATAAGTCGAATGTTTAAACAAACGGAAAAAGAAATTGCAACTGAAAGTAAAACTAATGATCTTAAAGTCCCCCCTTCTAGCCATCCACAGTATTAGCACCCTTGTTGTGATTAGGCATGGTTGTAGGAGAGTTGAACTCAATTTCTCCAGCGTCGATCATATCCTGGATTTTGTTCTTCAACGGCCAACAATCATTAGTGTCATGCCCAATGCTGTCAGAATGATAAGCGCATCTCGCATTAGGATTATATTGATGAGATAAAGTATTGGGCTTCAGAGGAGGATCCTTTAAAGTAATCAACCCTGCTTTCAGCAACTATTGTAACGCTTCAGCCAAAGTTATGTTGATCTTTGTGAATTGTCTTTTAGATGTGCCTGGTTTACGCTGGTTGCCCCCTTGTCGTATCAGCGCTTGATTAGAGGCTAGGATCGTCCCCACAGTATTAGATTCATTCCTCTCATTGTGCGCTTTCTTTGAGGTATTAGAATATGTAGCCATTTGAATTTTACCGCTTCGGATACCATTTTCAACATGTTCCCCAATCAGTATGAGTTCAGTGAATCCAGATGACGAACTTCCCAGCAAATGATTATAGAAAGGACCGGTCAGTTTACTCATAAACATATCGACCAATTCTCTGTCCGCTAAGGAGGGTTTGACTCTTCCAGCTAGATCTCTCCATTTTTGAGCACACTCCTTGAAACTTTCCTTGGGTCCCATAGACATGCTTTGTAGTTGATGCGGGTTGGTGCGAGGTCAGCATTGTATTGGTATTGCTGGTAGAAAGCAACAACCAAATCCTCCCAGGTACGGATGTTGGTACTTTCCAGTTGATAGTACCATTCGAGTGGAGTTCCGGATAAGCTCTCTTGGAAGAAATGGATCCAGAGCTTCTTATCAGCAGTATGAGGCTGAATCTTTCTCACATAAGACCTCAAGTGTAGTTTAGGACAAGAGACTCCATCATACTTAGCAAAGATCGGAATCTTGAACTTCGGAGGGATAATAACTCCAGAGATGAGTCCTAGTTCTTCAAAATTTAACCCAGGTATCTTTTGAATTTCCATGGCTTTCATACGTTCTTCCAACAACTTGTATTTGTCATCAGGATGTTCATCCTCATGGTGATAGTCTTCTTCTTCTTCAGAAGGCTTGGCAGAATCATGGTTACTTTTTGCATCAGTTTTGATACTAGCATCATCATCTTGCTCATCTTCGCCACTGTCTTCAGAGGCTTCGGCATCCCTGAGTTGCAAGATCGGTCTAAGCCTTTTCCCCAGAGTCTTCTTGCCTTTCTTCTTCTTTTTAGTCAGCATGGTTTTCAGCTCTTCTTGCCCTTTGGACAAGTTCAGGATCAAATCTTGAAACTGGGCATTCTGAGCTTGAAGGTCTTTGATTGATTGCTCGAGATTCATGGTGCTGAAATAAACAGCGAGGAGGTGAGAAACCTGCGGTAGAAAGCTGTGGTGCGATGTTATGAATGCAGATGCAATATTTTCAAGGATCTTTAGGAATTTAGTTAGCAACATTTAGGCATTTAAAAGGTCACAGCTTCGTCTGCGGGACCTTGGCTTTCGTCTTTAAGCGTCCTTCTTTAAGAATCAAGCTCACCATATCGAGTGGGTCATCGCCTCTGATTCGGGATACTTCTGAATTTGAAGGCATATGGCTAGAGGAAAATAAATCCTCTCGCCCCTTGATAGGTATGAGTCTCTGAATTGGAAGGCATGTGGCTAGAGGAAAATAAATCCTCTTGCCCCTAGATAGGTATTCAGTCCTTGGTAAGAGCACCTGAAATTGCGCGCCCTAAATTCCTAAGATCCTTGAAAGGGTTAGTTAATTATGTTATGCTTATGATGTCATGATGTCATGAATGTTATGCGAATGCAGTTCATTAGGCACAGCGTGAGATAGTAAGAGCAAACAAGTCCTTTAACAAAACCTGCAAGGAAACAAAGGTTAGTAGCAAACACAAACAAGTCACACAAGTGTCCTTAGGTTTTGAGGCTCGCATGAAGTTCGTAGGTAAGTACCCTCCCCACTGAAGTTAAGTTGGTTCAACCTGTCCTAGAATAGTAACCGGGTTCTATGGTGCTCATATCTCTGATCTTTCTCGCGGGCGTTGTCTCAACATGGCACTCGATCGGCCAGCCAAAAGCATCCCTAGAGTCCAATCTCAATGAGTGTAGTATCGAGTATAACCAACTTCGGTCAGGAATCCAAAGCCAGCTATCTCGCTACTTCCTATAGGCCAAAGTCAAGTTCAACTAAGGTTCTAAGGGCAAATTAGTGCTTGTGACACCACGCGGTAGCCAAATGTCTCCTCGATCATATTCAAGGGCCATCAGGACAAACCAAAGCGTCGCACTAACGCTGGCCACCAGTTCAACCATAACGATACATGTCGTACAGCCTCCCTGGTCTCATGCCACATACCTAAGGTACACTAGATCCGGGTGTAGGATCTTTCACACAGTAGAATACCCAAAACAACCTTTAAAGATAAAGCAAACAGGTCAAACAAGTTTAAAGTTGATCCTAGCTCTAAGGTAACCCCTCTTTTATTCGAAAGCATCCCCAGCAGAGTCGCCAGTTCTGTAATACGGTGAACTGACTTTTAAAGAAATGTTGCGGATAGCAAGAGTCGCCATCGACTTTTATTTTATCCAATTGGAAAGGCTAAAAGAACAGAAAAAGACCTTTTAAAAAGATTTTGAGTTCGGGGGGTAAGTTATACAAAGGGAAGGTGTAAGGCACCCTTTGTATCCATGGTTATCCATGGGCTCTTAATTGCTTGGCTCGCTTTTGTGTTGTTTGAAATGTTTGAAAAGGAGGTGTGAAAAGTAAAAACTTTGAAGAAGAACTTTAGCTTGTAAATAAGCATAGTCTTTTTGAATTTGATTTGAAAAGAGTGGGAAAAGAGTTTTGAATTTAGAGCAAGCAATTAATAGCAACTACCCTAAGTTTGAAAAATTGTTCTTTTAGTCTTTCGGGTGAAAAGGATCTATCCATACCATAAAAGGGCAGGAAGTCTTTCAATTGGATGTTTTTAAGGGTCATCGAGAATGATCGTTCACCATAAGACTGTCCCTTGCCATAAAGAGGGCAGGTAGTCTAAGGGAAGGATATAATAGTCATTTAAGGCATCATGCGAGGATACCTTAGCAATTTGGGACAATCATTTTATAAGGCAACCTCGAGGGAGTTCCAATAACTTTGAAGGCGACATGCAACATAACATTGCTTTAGGTATCCTCAGAATCGAGGGACTTGACTATTTTTAGGCAACAAAATTAAGGCAACCAATTAATAAGGCAACAGTATAAGGCAACAAGAGGGATTACCCTAAAGGTGTGTGTATGGCACAATCACGTGGTTAACTTCAATGACATTTATCTTATAAATTAGTGATCTATGTTAATTCAAGGCTTGCACTCCCTAGGATTACTAACCACGCAGTTTAAAATTGCAGAAATTAAAGGCAGAAAATAAATTCCTACGCTATTACAATAAACACCTGTGGGGATGGGGATTACAATAAAAACCTGTAGGGGAATGCGGAAATTAAAAGGCGGAAAAAATAAGAGGGATCAATAATTATCTTTGAACGCTTTGATCTTCTTGAACCCTCAATTGACTCTGAAAATTAAGAGAAAAAATAATAGGGGGTGAGTGTATGTGGAATTCCTTGACATTGAAAATAAACCTTAATTTAACCTATAAGGCAAAAATTAAGATAAAATTTAAATAAGAAAAGGATTAGAACTTAGCTTTTCGATTGCCATGGCGCGTGGTCAGAAGATCTTGGATTAACCCTGAAAATTGGGCACGAAGAAGAAAAATGTCAGTGCATTAACTGATTTAAACCCTAATTGATTACAAACCCTAGAAAGTTTACAAACCCTAAAGGGTTATTTAAGAAAATTTATTGTGACCCAAAAGGTTTATAGGGCTAAAAAATGCGTTAGTGGATAGTGATCATGATGGAAAGAAATAATTAAAACAAAATCAGGGTTTAAAGCAACCAATTTAAATATAAAAGGTGAATATGTTTGAGAATTTAAAGATAAAATCGAAATTTCGATTAAATAAATTAAAGAGTCATGAAAATATTTACTTAATAAAATATTTAATTAAAAAAATTACTAATAAAAATAAAATAGGAGAAAAGAAACAAAAGGGATTATATAATTAAAATAAAAAAATAAAAATTTAAATAAACTTAGCTTGGATCAGGTGCTCCATGCTTCTGCAGACTCAGGGTGGTCCTTCACACTCAGGTACGTTGGATCTGACATTTGTGATGATCCGATGGTGATGCGTGATGGTACAGCGTAAACACACGTGAGCACGCTGCACAGAATCGGTTATAGAAACCTGGAAAAATAATATGTGTATGGTGTGGGGTCGAACCCACACCATAGGCCTTCTGTGGTGGTCGTTTTCTTTACCTCCCCGTTTCACTTGGGAGGACGGCACGCTAAACCCTTCACGCGAAATTTGGAAGGAGAATGCGCCCGTGGTGGGATGAATTTTGTTTCAGTTCTTCCTACGATATCACACGAACTTTCTTATTTGTCCTACGAGTAGGAAAGGGGAAAAAAGATCTCAACTAAACCCTAGGAGTTTGCTAAGTGTGGGGATTTACACCTAGACTAGAAATTCTGGAGTCCGGGAGGTCGGTTATACATAGGGAAGTGTTTAAACACCCTACATATCTGTAGTACTCTACAGGAACCTTCTCTGTGTCATTGTGATTGTGTTTATTGCTAATGATTGGGAAAGTTTCTCCTTTGTATTAGGAGAGAGAATTGAATTGATTTTAAAAGACAGACAGACAGACAAACTGACTATTTTTGGTATTTTATTAGCTCGCTGAGATTCCTTGTGAACCTCATGCCTACATATCCCTAGTGGAAGTCAGAGCTTAATGTAGTTCGGGGAACTAACTAGGGAAATTAATTATTTTTGGTGCCTTGCTTGAAGCTCAAGGTTGAAGCTTGGAATTAAATCTCTGTTTACAGTAAAGAGACATGAAATTATCTCTACAGAGAGGTATTTGTACTATTCTACCACAAACATTTAAAGGAGTGACAGAATAACTGAATTCATTTCATTCAAGAGGGGGACCTTACTTGTGTATGTGCAAGTATACCAGTCAAATGCCTCTTAAATGAAAGAAAGATGCTCATCCAAATTAGGGAAAGTTACCACATGTCTGGGTTTTACTGCCAGCTCATGCCTTTCAAAATCCTAAATGGGAGACTTGATTAAAATTGAAATGAAATGTTTGTTTGTTTGAATGTGGTAGAGTAGTAAAAATATCTCTCTATGGAGATAAGCTATGTCTATCTACTGTATAAAAGATTTGACTTTTAGCTGGCTTGTATGAGGCCCAAGCTTGAGGCTTTTTGATTGATTAATTATTATTATTGACTCTGGGAGATGGCTCCACTGGGGGTTAATTACAGGGTATTTTTGTGTTCTGTACAAAGCCCAGAATTGAGGCTGACTCTACTTAGGGAGACTCTATTTGTGTGCCTTGTACAAAGCCCAAGGTTGTGGCTAACTCTAGCTAGGGGAAAACATTATTTTCTGCCTTGTACAAAGCCCAAGGTTGTGGCGGACTCTTAAATGAATTAAGTATGGATGACTATATGGGGAAAGATCCTAAGTGTTAGGAATCTTTGACACACGAAAGATATGGTTTATCTGCCTTGTACAAAGCCCAAGGTTGTGGCTACTGAGTGATGAAGGACTCACTGGGGAGACTCTATTATCTGCCTTGTACAATGCCCAAGGTTGAGGCTGACTCTTGACAGGGGAGTTTTATTGTTTGGGTGCCTTGTATGAAGCCCAAGGTTGAGGCTAACTGTTTTTGTTGGTTTTGACTCTACTGAGGAGGTTTTATTTATTAAAAGACTGTTTTTCTTTGGAAGCTAACCCTTTCCAGGGATTTGACTCAGCTGGTGAATTTGTCTGTTAAAAGACTGACTTTTATCATGTTTTTTTGGAGGCTGACCCTTTCCAGGGGTTTTGACTCTTTTGGGGAAATTATCTCCTAAGAGAATGAAATTATTTATTAGTTAATTTTGGAGGCTAACCCTTTCCAGGGATTTTGACATTTTAGACAGATGTTGGAGGCTAACCCTTTCCAGGGGTTTTATTGAAATGAATGGCAGAAAGATTATCTAATGGAGACTTCTTGTTTAAAGCCCAAGATGAAGGCTGACTCAATGCTGAGGATGACCAAACATGGATCCTAGACTCTGCTAAGGAAGATTGATGAAGATGAGGGTGACAGAGACTGTCCATGTCTCTCATTCCAAAAATGTACTCAATGTGAAATTGAGACAAACTTAGCTTGTTTAAAGTCTGGTTTTAAATTGGAAGAAACTCACCAGGGTAGGCTAAAAGGTGACTAAAGACCTGTTCCTATGTTTATAAGAAACCTGATGGGTCCTTGTATACAAGCTCAAGAGGAAGCTGGAAATGCTTTTAAGAAGCCTGTGGGTCCTTGTATAAAGCCCAAGAGGAGGCTAATCGAGGGTCCTTGTTATAGCACAAGAGAAAGCTATGTAGTTTTGAACTTATTTTGGCTCTAAGCAAATGGGTAAGAGGTTTCACCGGGAATAATTCCTCTTTGGGTGGATGTGTCCTATTATTTGGATTCTAAGGTTTTTGCCAAGATGTTTCACCGGGAATAATTCATCTTGGGGGTTTGAACTACAGATCTCTAATTAGGAAAGAGCCTTCACCGGGAAGACATTCTCAATCCTAGGTCATATTCCTAATATATATATATATAGTTTAGCTGTCCTAAGGTTTATACTCAAACGTAGTTCTAAACTAATATATGCACAGTTTATATTTGACAGTAATTTAAACAAAGACTGTAAATTGAAAGCTTGTAAAGCCTAACCTGGATGGAGTGGAGGCCATTGAAGAAGTATGTACAGAGCCTCAACAGTATTTTTGTTGTTTTGTTGATAACAGTTGAATATATATATGATAAACAGTTAATGGTTTTTTAAAACAGAAGAAGTGAAGATGGACAAAGGTCACATAGGTATCTGAAGAGTTTCACCGGGAATAATGCCCTTCAAATACCAGAGGAATGTTTTGAAAAACAGAAAGAAGATTTTGAAAATACAGTTTTTAAAAACAAGCTAAGAAGAGAAGGTTTTTTTGGGACTTACACTCTATTAGAGGCCCAGTACTTTGCAGTACTGGTGATAAAAGCAGTTGAAAATGATTTGAAATGATATAAGGTTTTGTTGTTTGAAAA